>NC_046666.1:54408429-54416883 GCF_010883055.1 Belonocnema kinseyi
GTTTGCGAGCAGAACGTCTGGGCGAACGCAAAAATGACTGCCTCACCGCCTCAATGTTTTCAGGTGTTCTGGCGCTCTTTGCGGGTCCCTTGTGTTTTTTTTTCCACATTACCACTTACCCTAAATGTATTCACCCATGAAACAATCGACTGCCGAGCAGGAAGTTGAGCTCCAGGTTGAAGATTGAACCGGGTCCGGAAGGCACGTTGAGTTTTAATAATGGAGCGGCCATTTGAGAAGTAGGCCTCCACGGCGAACGCTCGTTCCTCCTTCGACCAACGCATGGAAGTCATTAACCCAACGAGAAACGAAACTTTGGGATGTCCCCTATCCAATGATCCCCACCCCATCTTTCCCCCACCACCTCAAGGCGCTTGGCGCCAAATTAAAATCAGCAAGTAACCGTGCCGCACCCTGCATAAAGACAAACCCGCTTCTCGATCTAAGCGTTTCTATGCATCCGGCATAATATGTGTTGAGTCCCAACGAAATAATAGATCTCGAGATCAATATTTGCTTGAAGGTTGTATTTTTGAGGATTATTCTTTTCCATCAGCAAGCACGATTACTATATCTTAAGTTTAATAACGGACAGGCAGATGTTTGCCACTTCAGGAATTTACTATTTCCAATCGTCGTTTATGATTTCGAGAAACAGATGTTTAATTTTATTGAGGGTTTTGTCCAGTTCACCGCTTCTGTGATTTTCTGTACCTCTCCGACTAGACCCTTGCTAATCCTCAACCCTGTAGCCTGTTTCATCCTCAGAACTTAAGGACATTTTCTATTTTGTGCATCTACGTCATCAATTACGTCACTAGCACCCCCACTTCAATTTGTCATTTGCGATCCCACCTTGAACTCCGATTTCTACTCTTGAAATAGTCAGTCGACAACGAGAGTTACACTAATGAACCTTTTTCTCAGATCGGCTAACAACTAAATTATCGCTCGCGAACTACACTGTATTCCTTCAATTTAAAGTATTTACCCTTTGAATAAACGTGAATTTGACATTAATCGATTTAACGATTTATTAAGAGATCCTTGTTCCTAAACGTTCCAAGGAGTGAACACTAACGCAAGCTAACGTATGAGCTTGTCCTGTGTCGTGATCCGCAGCGCAACAATATGCGTCAGTGTAACCTAAGAATTTGAAATTACTCCCACTATTTCCTAAAATTATACCGTAATTACGCGTGCCTATCAAATAACGAATAATACGTTTGACAGCTTGCCAATGCTTTTCATCATATGCGCTTAGGAATTGGCTCGCGTAATTTACCGCGAATTCGATGTCTGGGCGACAGACTCTAGCTGCGAATAAGAGTGAACCAACTGCCTCACGATAAGGAATGTTTTCCATGTTTTCTTCGCTTACGTTGTTTTTTTTAAGTAAGATCCGGGCTCCGCGGGAACACTGATAGGATTTGCATCGCGTCCGTAGAGACTACGCCGTAGTCTGCAAACTGAACCTTCTTCACTGTAGCCTGGTGGTTGCTGCAAATAGATCTCTTCTTTCAAATCACCATACAAAAATGCTGTTTTCACGTCGAAATGTTCTATCTCCAGATTTTCTGTTGCTGCAATCGCTAAGAGAATGCGAATAGATTCATAGCGCACGACAGGTGCAAAAGTATCAAAGAAATCGATGCCTTCTTGCTGAGCGTAGCCTTTTGCCACAAGTCGTGCCTTATATCTGATGCTATTATCATTCGCACTTCTCTTGATTGAATACACCCACTTACATCCGATGACTCGTTTACCTCGTGGAAGTTTCAACAGTAACCATGTTTCATTTTTCTTAAGCGCGTCGAGTTCTTCTTGCACAGCTTGCTTCCACTTTTCTGTGTCCGGGCTAGCCATAGCCTCTTCATAGGTCATCGGTATGGTGTCCGCGAGGAAGGCGACAGGAACTCCATAGCGATCTATCGGGTTCAATTGCATTCTGTCGCGTAATTGGCGACCTGCGTGCTGCGGTGCTTCAGTAGCTTCTTGATCAACTCGCTGATTTTCTCCGATTTGTCGTTGCTGGTTATTATCCTCTCCTTCAGAAGCTGCTTGATTATCGGGGACTGTGGCATCAACAGCTTGTTGATGATTAACGACATACTCAATCAAACCAAAATCAAGAGTGCAATGATAGACCTTCGCTTCTTTCTGTACTTCGATTACTGGCATTCTCTCGTTGAAATCCACATCGCTGCTTACATGGATTTTTCGTGTTTCTCCATCCCAAAGTCTGTAATTTTTCGATTCACCATCGTAGCCAACAAAAGTGAACTTTTTGCTCTTAGGCTCGAGCTTGCGACGTTTTTCTTTCGGCGTGTTCAAGTATGTGTTTACACCAAACACGCGCAGATGTTTTATTTCTGACTTGTGACCGAAAAACTTTTCAAATGGAGTGAGCGATTCTTCATGCTTGAAAATTACCCTATTTAATATGTATCACGCAGTACTAATAGCCTCGGGCCAAAGTTGAATATTCACCTCACTATTTATCAGCATCGTTCGCGCACTATCGACGATAGTTCGCATCTCGCGCTCTGCACGTCCATTTTGCTCGTGAATATAAGGTGATGAAAATTCATGAACAATACCTCTAGTTGTTGTATGCTTCTTAAACTCTTCAGAAGTATATTCGCGGCCGTTATCAGATCGCAAAACTTTAATTTTGTTGCGAGTCTGCGTATTGACAAAACTTTCAAAATCCTTAAATTTTTCAAACACCTCGGATTTAAGTCTCAAAAAGTAGACTTTGCTATAACCTGAGCATTCATCTTTAAACAACAAAAAATAACGCGAGCCTCGCGGAGATTCGACGTTGACTGGTCCGCATACATCTGTATTTATTTTCTCTCCAGGCTTGAAGTTATACGCAATTAACAGTTGGATGCGGCTTGCGAGTTTGTTTTCCGAATACGCACGACTCACAGAAAAAATAATTATTTTTTCCGGCACTTAAATCACGATCAGCGAGCAATTTGTTTGTATTTATCACTGCATGAAAATTAACATGTCCAAGTCTATCATGCCAAACCTTTAGCATATTTTGTTTCGACTCAACCACATTGCACTTTTCGGGAACTTCAACTTCAAAATTCATTTTAAAAAGGCTGCCGTGTCTCGAGCCTCGCGACATCAAATTTCCGCTTTTATCGCGCACTTCACAGTGTTCTTGATATGAGTGAAACGAAAATTGTTTATTATTTATTGTACCAATCGAAAATAAATTTCGTCGAAGTTCCGGCACTAGTAATACCTTTTTAAGTTCACGTAAAACTGTTTTACCGCTCACTTGCTCGCGAATGATCACTGTGCCTTCACCGATCACTGGCAAAACTTTACCGTCGGCAATTTTCACTAATTTAGCACTGCTTGACTCGTTGAATTCTGTGAAAAATTCTCTCCGATACGTCATGTGCATGCTTGCACCTGAGTCCGCTAGCCACAAATTCTCGTCACTCGCGGTAGTTTTTGAATATAAAACACTTACATCGCTGATGTATGCCGCGGCTAGATATGACGGTTCTGTTTGTTTTGAATTTTCACTTTTATCTGTTTTATTGGGACGCTCTCGCGCCCAATGGTCCTTTTGTTTGCACACAGCACATTTTGTGCGCTTCTTGATTTCTTCAAAGTTTCTTTTTTTCTTGTTTTTCGGTTGCGTACCTGGGGGTTTCGATTCTTTTGCTGAAGAATTCTGCTGCTTCAATTGCAGTTTTAGTGCCTCAACTTGAAGCGCCAGAGACTGTGTATCATCCTCTTCTTCGCACAAACGTTTATCCTCTTTTATTAGTCTTGTAACTAACAAATCCTTTTTCTGATCTGCTGCTGGTGTACACTTCCACGCCATCCGGAAGGTCGAAAATCGCTTCGGCAAGCCGCTCAGGAGACGTATCACCATAGCTGTCTCCGTCTGTTTTTCTCCAGCATCTACTAGATTTTTACAGATTTTTTCAAATCGCTCTAGCTGTAGAGCAACAGATTCGCCATCTTTGATACGAAATTCGCAATACTCCTGTAATGCAATATCTTTTGCATTATGGCTTGAAGAACCATATAACGATGCGATTTTATTCCAGATCTCTTTCGGTGTTCTGCAATTCTGCAGACTCTCATGCAGAGAGTGCTCAACGGAGCCAAGAAGAATCACAGCTGCTTGTGATTGCGCTTGCTTCCAGCGAAGCCAATCATCCTTCTTCGTATCCTTGTCGGGCTCAGCTTCATTCCCGACGACGGCATCTGCAACTCCTTTTGCTTCGAGGACGAACTCAATACCGAACTTCCACATAGAGTAGTTTTTCCCGTTTAGCTTAACAAGATTAAAACTTTCCTTATCGGCCATGATAAAGCAGTTTTTTTTTTCGAATAACTAAAAAAAACACCACTCTTTACTACACAACACTTGTATCGCGACGTCTGCTAGACGACACGTACCGTACACTTCTAAACAAATTCAATTCGCGCAGTGGAAGCGTGCTGTGCCCATAACCTGTTGAAGGGTTATATATCTCATGCAAAAGATAAACATTAAACAGCTTGTTCAATATATAAACTGAATTTATTTAAAGTAAAAATAAAATGTCATATAAGTAAAAAAAAATCTTGAGGCTAAGCATTAGGCTCTCAAGATTGTTCGGTTCGATATATTTCTAAGGACTGACCGTGTATCCCTCATCGCCGATGGGCTGTCCTCACTAAAACTGTACCTTCGTCTATTACTGCTAGAAAAGTGGGAAAAGAGACATTTTCCCAAATTACAGATACGTGTCTGAAGAAGGTTTCTTAAGCTTACGTCTGAGCATCGAGGAAAAGCACTTAAGGTGTCATAAACCGCCTTAATTACCTTATTGAGGTACAGGCTAGTGTAGATAACTAAAGGACGAGCACATCTTTCCTGTATCTATAAGAACGATTCTATGGAAATACATTTAAAATATTCTATGCTGTATTCAATACTCTCGAAGTCTGAAGCCACATTATCTCTTCATCTATTGGTTGGATTTAAACGCGCCCCCTATTCTTTAGAATCGAGATCAAAATCGAGATCAACGGAATCTTTTATGAAGCCAACGCATGCGCACCGAAATGCGATCTAGAATCATTTTTACGTTAAGAACAGAGCTGCTTATTAGGGTGCTTCAATGAATGAAAGCACCCTCATGAAGCCAAGGCATTTCCACCGAAGTGCGCTTCCCGAGTGATCCGTTTGGCGGCGGTAAATGCTAGGGATACAAGTCAAGTCTGGAGTTTGAATTGTACAATTTTGATTTGCATTTCACTTGCTTCTCTATAAGCTTCAGCCCCTACATTAAAGGTCTTACCTCTATATTCCTGAGTTTTACTTATGTCTCATTTAAAGCTCCATATTCTCCGTAGAATGTTTAAATTTTCTTTTAACGCTCTTAAATTGTAACGCACAAAATATGTGGCGCCGTTGCCTCGACGCCTGCGCCCTCGTGACAGATATTATTGAGTTTTTTCTGTAGGTCAAAACATAACTCCAAATTAGTTACCACAGATTCTGAAGAAATAGATTTTCCTTTCACGCAATTTTCTTTTGAATTTAAGAATCACGAAGTTGAATGATTTCAATTTAAAAATCTAGAAAATAGGGCAATGCCGAAACCTTAAAAATTAAATATTTTAAGATTAGATCATTGGAAATTATTTATACATACAAGCGTTCAAAATGAAATAATTAAAAATTGCAAACTTTTGAATTTGAACAATTATAAATTCAAAGCGATCAAGATTGGACAATTTTATATTGAAAACTAAATTGAATCATTCAAAGTTGAAGCGTCTCAAGTTCTGGAATTAAAAATTGTTATTACAGAACAAAATTATAATTAGACCTTCAAGCTAATTAGACGAATTGTTATAAAATCAAAGAATTAATTTAATTATACTAAGCAAACTTTCAAACTGAATAATAATTTTAAATGAAAAATAATAAAAATGAAAAAAATCTACTCCAGAAACCTGAAACTTAAACAATTCGAATTTTATTTTAAACTGACAAAATTTATATTCACCAAAAATTGTGATATTAAAACTTTTTTTTTAATAAAAGCCTTTAAAATTTCAATTATTTGTGTTTAATTCAAATCACATTAAAACTAATAATTTTTAAATTGCTAATTAAACTTTCCCAAATTCAACAAATTTTCTTCAAATTTTAAAAACATGAAAAAATGTATAATTTCCTTTCAGAAACAACATATTTCCCTCTTGAAAAATTCTGCGATTTCAACAGATTACTTGTAACCACTCTTAAAAATATCACCGATGAATATGAATATATACCGAAGATTTAGATGTAACATTTACTTAAAATAATAAATTGTTTCTTCCAAAATGTCATATTTTTAAACCAATTTATTTCTATATGCCGAGGGGTCGATCACTCCAATATTCCTGATACCCTCACTAAATATCCCTATACACGTATTCTTTCAATATTCTTGGTATTCAGGATATTTTTAATATTTCAAAATATTCCCAAATATTCACAAATATTCTGACATATTACTCAATTATCCTTTGCGCTCTACGCGTTTTTAAAGATTCCAAATTATTTCAAATGATTCTAAAAAATGTCAAGAGATTCCAAAAAAGTTTATGTTCTTTTGAATTGAAAAAAGATTAAAGTTTATAAATGAATTTCAGAAGATTTCAAGTAATTTTAAAGAATTTTAAAAGATTTTAGAAGAATTCCGAAAAGAACAAGAGTTTTCAAGAGATTTGAAAGACTTTAAAATACTTTTATGTCTATCGGATGACTCTTTTCTGGGTTGCTTTGCACATTTACAAGAACTATTATTCATTTAAATAATTTTAATTTAAAAAGAAGAGTTTAACCTTTTTTCTGCGAGTTAATTTTTTTACGAAGCCAAGTAAGAATGTCTATAAAATGACTCTTTTTATGCTACTTTTCAAATTTACAAGAACTATTAATTATTTAAACAATTTTAATTAAAAAATTAAGTGTTTGGCATTAATCTTACGAGTAAATTTGTTTTTGAAATCAACTAGGAAGTTCCATTCGACGACTCTTTTTAATGTTGCTTTGTAAATTTACAAGAAGTATTAATTATTGAAACAATTATAATTAAAAAATTAAGAGTTTGGTTTTTTTCTACGAGTAGGCTCTATTTTTTTAACATAATTAACTAAAAATATCTTTTTAATAATTTTTTCTCTGATGCTTTGAAAATTTACAATTATTAATTATTTTTAAAATGTTTATCAACAAATTTATAGTTTGGCTATTTTTGAAGTGAGACGCATAGTTTGTTTACGAAATGAACTAAGAATGCCCAGTGGGCACAAAGTTTGGCGACGTCTTTAGGAAATTGTTACATCATTTTTTCGACAACTTTACGACATCCTATGTCCATGTCGTTAAGGTGTGTTTACGATATCGTAAATAAGTCGTATGATCTGACGATGTCTTTAGGATATCGCAAAGACACCGAAACGACATGGACATAGGATGTCGTAAATATGTCGTAAAGATGTCGTAAGGACGTCGTCAAATTTTGTGCCCACTAGGTGTCTTTCGATGATCATTTCCCACCGTACCTTGTAAATTTATAATAATTATTATTCATTTAAACAATATTCATAAACATATTGAGAGTAAGGGTATTTTTAAATTAATAAACACAATTTGTTAACGAAGTTAACTAAGATTATTTTTGCGATGAATCTTTTCTAAGTTATTTTTTAAATTTGCAAGAATTATTAATCATATAAAGAACTTTCATAGGAAATTCAGAATTTGGATATTTAAAAAGGGAAACGGTCAGTTTTTTACAAATTAAACTAAGAACATCTTCCCAATTAATTGTAATAATCAAATTTTCATGATTTGTTACTTAAACTACTTTCATGAGCAAATTAAGAGTTTCGGCATTTTTTGAAGAATAGGCTTAATTTGTTTACGGAATCAACAAAGAATGTATTTTCAATCACTTTTTAATACGACACTTTGCAAATTTACACTAATTATTTATTATTAAAATAAATTTCATAAACAAATTCAGAACTTGGCTGTTTTTTAGATTTTGAACCACTTGAACATTTTAAACAAATTAGTTTTTATAAGAAAATGTATGCACTATATATTTAATAAGAATTAAAAAAGAAATTAAAACTGCATTATGATACAAACTTTCATTTTCATTAGTTTTGTAGTGTTCTCATATGGGAAGTGAAGGATATTAGGTATTATTTAAAGTTTAAGTGAATGAGGCGTGATTCACTAACAATGAATAATTTATTCAAACCATTAAACAAATCAGAATTTACAGAAATATTCAAAGTAAATCGGGACGGGAGAAGGAAGTATTCTCAACCGTGTCGGGTGTCGTACTGTTTATTCGAAAACGCACTTCCAGGGTTCGCACCCAGGTCAGAGGACCTTTTCGTTCGCAAATATAACGG
>NC_046666.1:54416983-54452375 GCF_010883055.1 Belonocnema kinseyi
CGCTCGGACATGCCTATCTTAGTCCCTGCGCTGGGCCAGTATACCCGGATGGTTAAATCTGCTAAATTACTTTATTGCAACTCGAAACCTTCCGTGTTTCCGTTTTCGAACTAATTGCTTACTTTCTACTATTTTCGAAATACTATACTTTAAGTTATGTTACGCTACAGTTTCAGTAATTATTTCTTTTTATTAATTTCTTCCAGCAATTTCATAATAGTCTGTATGAATTTTACTACAATTTGATGACAATGCGGCTACAAACGAAATTATTCGAATTACTCTCAGTTGACTAAAAATTTGGCCATATGAGATGAAAACTGCAGAAAACCTCCTTCCGAGTTTAGCCGGGTTTTCAAAATTCGAGTACACAACCCGGTCGTACGTCGTAGATGGTCACCAATCCAAGTGCTAGGGACGCTCGAAATGACCATGTATTTTTATGAAAGTTTGTACGCACCAACATTTTAGATGTTTTTTCCAAACTTGCATAAAAATTTTTAGTGTTGCGCGCGTATGAACTTCTAGTTTAGTATAAAAATGATAAATTACACTCCATACAATTAAATTGATCATTGGTAACCGATTCAACAATAATCCGACTCAACAATGTGACTCCCTCCCGATGATGACTTGTCGTATGCAAGGCGCCTGTTATCGTTCGTGCTACTATTATCCTTCTAACTTGATTGAAATGTAATAAATGATGAATTTTTATACTTTGACTTATAAGGAGTAATAATTGCATTCACCTTACGCTCGATAGTACAGAAAAAAAAGAAAAATAGTAAACTTACCTCAATTGTGATCTGTCCAAATATATACTTAAACCATAGGGGGGGGGGGTCAAATCGACCCAAACTGCACTTTGACTGCACCCCATAATTGACTGAAGGTTACTGTAGTGACTCGAAACTATGCGTGAGGTTTCTATCCACCGATCTGAAATTTCGGCCTGGGTCAAATCAACCCCCCCCCCTGCGGTTAACGGGTTAACAATATAGTTTCATTTTTAATCAAATAATTAAATTTTTAACCAATTAATAGAATTTTTCACCTAACGAGATAAATTCCAAACAAAAAATAGAATAGTAGCCTTTTCAACAAAAAAAATGATCTCTACCCAAAAATCTAGTTGGATTTTCTTATTGGGTTTAAGTTCTAAATTTGATCTAAATTCGTAACGTTATTTTCACCCCCCCCCCCCACACACACTCTTCATATTTTCGAGGGTTCGATCGTACGAGTTTTTCGACTTTTTGCAAATTTTGAAGAAAAATGCGATGGTAGAAAAGTTAACCTTTTTGGTGGAAAATTTAACTATATTGATTGAAAAATAACTTTTGTGTTGAAAAATTAACTAACTTCTAAAAAATTCGTCTGTTTGGCATGAAAATTGAAACGTTTGGTTAAAAATGCAAGCATTTTGTTAAAAATTCGTCTCTTTTAATTGAGAGTCTAATCATTTGGATGTCAATGCAACTGTTTAAGTAAAAATCTATTTTTTTATAATTCAACTATTTGGTTGAAAATTTAACTACTATGATATGAGAATTGGTAAAAAAATAAAAATTTAATGGGCATTTGCATTTTTGTATAGAAAATTTATCCTTTTGAATTGAAAACTCGTTTTTCGTGGTAGAAAGTCATATTTTTTGTTTGAATACTTAACTTTGTTAACAATTAACCTTTTTGTTAAAAATTTAGCTGCCTTCTAAAAAAATCGAACTGTTGACTTATTGA
Source organism: Belonocnema kinseyi (assembly GCF_010883055.1). Classification (NCBI taxonomy): domain Eukaryota; kingdom Metazoa; phylum Arthropoda; class Insecta; order Hymenoptera; family Cynipidae; genus Belonocnema; species Belonocnema kinseyi. The sequence continues at coordinate 54,418,727 of NC_046666.1, forward strand.
GCACTCGGGTTTTCATCGAGAAAATTCAAATTTTTTATTGAAAACTCTTCTTTTATGGCATAAAAGCAGTGCCGGATCATGGGGAGGGCTTGGTGGTGCTGAAGCACCGGGCCCCACGCTAGTGGGGGCCCCCTTCTCCCCAAGAAAAACATATAATATACAGTAAAATAACCCGCTTATAAACAAAAATAATAAAGTCCTAAAAAAAATTTTAGTAAAATTTTTTCAATTAAATTTTTGAATTTTTTTATCATGAACTAATTTTAAATGAAAGTAAAAGGTTAAGTCCAGCCGCCTTAAAGGGGCCCCAACGTTATTTTAGCTCTGGGCCCCGAAAGGTCTTAATCCGCCCATGCATAAAAATAATATTTTTTGGTTGAAGATTCATCTTTTTTGGTTAAAAATGAGTTATTTATTGAAATTTTAACTGTCTTGTAAGAAATTCGTCCTTTTGGCGTAAAAATTCAGTCACTTGCTCCAAAATTCAAATGTTTTGTTTCAAAGTTAACTTTTTTTATTAAAAATTATACTATTTTCTTGTAAGTGAAAATATTTAGTTAAAATAAATGTTGTTCATGGAAATTCATTTATTTTGTTAAAAATTCATCTTGCATGGTTTAGGACAATCTATTTGTTGATAATTGAATCTTGAAATGAATTGATGATAATTGAGTCTTTTTATCTAGAAAATGCGTCCTTAGGGATTGAAAATTATTCTTTTTTTTTTTTGTTAAAAATTCATATTTCTTCGTTGAGAAGTTTTTTGTAGGTCTCTTTCGTTTGAAAGTTCTTAAATATTTTATTGTAAATGAAACTGATTGGTTGAAAATTATGTATATATTTTTTAATTCAATTATTTTATTGAATATCAATTTTTCGGGTTTAAAAGTCACCTGTTTTCTGAATCTAAACCATTCGAATTTTTATCTTGAAAAATCAACTGTTTTATGAAAAATTCGTCTCTTTGGGTTATAAATTAAGCTACCTTGTTAAAAATACAATATATTTCTACTTCAAACCTTGGGTATTCAAAGCGTTTCATATTAAATTAAATAAAATATCTATTTAAATTTTATTTAAAATAATTTATTCATCTATTTTCGTAAAAAATCACTCCATTTGCCCTGCTTGTAGAGTATTTTGACTGTGAAGTCTGAATTATCACAAAATCAAATGAAAATTAAATGTTAAAAATGAATGTTCGTGAAATGCAAAATTGATGTAAATTACAAACGTCTTTCATTTGAAGATAATCCAAATTGACGAGTTCAATAGTTCAGAAAGAAATATTTTAAACCCAGATTCAGAATACTTCAAGCTAAATGATTATTATTAAAAAATTGTTTTAGACCAAAAATTTATTTTGATTGTGCAAAAAATAATTTAAAATCAATTCAAATTATGCCCTCTATATCCCCAAGAAAATAAATTTATTATTTCACTCATTCAGTCGCTGATTTTCCTTTTTCATTATCTTCAAATATTTGATGGGAATTTTTGTAAACTTTTTTTTGAATTACATGTTAATTTCTTTTTAATTTTATGCCACTAATTTGAATTTCTTACTTTTTTATGCTTTCTTGTCGATCCGAGCCCTGGATTTAAAAAATGAACAGTCATTTAAATTAAAGTTAGCATAATTGAATAATTATTTTTAATGATTGACAATTGTATTTTGATTATTTCTCAGAATATTTTTAGTTTTTGTTTAACAATGTCCATTAATTGATAAAGCTGTAGACCTTGACTTTGGCCTTCTCTTGTTGCATCTGTGTTGTAATTCATTGAGACACGTAACCATCATGCAATGTTGAATGATTACACATTAAATTTGCAGTACAAAATTATTGTTTTTGCTAAGTTCTTTTCTTTTTTCCTTTTTCTTCTAATCTTTGACTAAAATGGGAAAATAATCAACAAAATGGTAATTTTTTTAAATATTGAAAAAAACCTTTTGTAAAATCGAAATCATTATTTGAAGATAAAACAAATGCCCATTCCCGAAACGAAGTCTTGCTAAATCAAAAACAACCAAATTTGGAGAAAGAAAGTTATCCAGGTGCGAGAAAACGGATGTGGAAGTTGACGATCTCTCAGTTGCACTGGCCACAAATTGGGGTAGACTCGGTTGCGAATTGTGATAAAAAATTTAATTTTCAGTCTAAAAATAAAATAAAATCATGCTTTTGGGATTTTAAACTTTTAAATACAGGTAAATAAAGTTCAATGTAAAAAGTTACTTAATTCCGAGAAAATTGACTGCACGCTTTGAGATTAAAATTTCTTGGGTTATCAAAATCGGCTTTGGATAGCGATTAAAAGACGTGAATGAGAACAGAAAACGTTTTAATGATGATGATTGCAAGATATATATTTGTTAAAAGGTTGATACAAATTATTACAGAGTTAAAATTGTAATTAAATTATAAATACAATCTTAAATACATTTTTAAAAATTATTGTATAGAAAATTATATTTTGCAAAAATGCTTTTACCACAATAATTATTTGATTTTTTAAGAATGTTTCATGCAATTAACCCATTTTTATCATCAGTATTTTAGTAGTATTTTTTTAATATTTATTTAGTAGTATTTTCGTAGTTCTGTACTGCAACCCTTCATTGAGTCAAATTTGAATGAAGAAGAATACGAAAAGTTCAATTTTGAAAAAGTTTGGTCATTGGAAAAGTTCATTAAGTCGCAATTGTTCGACTTAAAATTGGGAAGGACTTCTTATTAAATATATAAAGATGTGGACTACTAGACTTTCGGAAAATTAAAATTAAGAGATCATGAACTCACTGAAACTTACCTTTCTTTGTATTTTTTGTTTCAGGTAAGATTTACGTCTTCCAATAATTTTCCAGGCCCAGTCTGATAATTGCCCAGTGTCAGTGTCTGTAAGTATATAAAAATATATAATATTGCATCGTGCGTACCATGTTTCCTGGTAATTTTTGCAATCCCTGATGAAACCAGATATAAACAAATAAAAAATTTTTCCTATTTTCTAGACATCATTTTTTCTTAAATGAAATTCTCATGTTGAAGTCCGAAAATTTAACAAAAAATTTTTATTTAAAAATGTGTAAAATGGCAGTAGTGTTTCTGAAAATCTCTAAACTCAATCAATTTATTTTTATGAACAATGAAATTTCGCTTTTTTGTGTGGCAAGGGAATGAAATGTCAAAAAAGTAAAAAGAGCAAAGTTGTTTTGTATAAAAAAAAATTTTTAATCTGTTGTGAACACTTTTCACTATCGTACGTTTTTTTCTCGTAATTTTGGCTGAAATATAAATAAATTCTGCTATAATTATATATTTGTATTAAAACAATAACATTTTCTAAAATTTTGTTCAACTAGTAAATTAGCACATTAAATTTCTTTTACATCATTCTAGAAAAATATATTTTTTTAATAAAAATAAAATCATAGTCGACTTTATTTATATTTGAGCGAAAAATTGACGAAAAACGCATGATAGAGAAAGTTCTAAGAAACTTTTTAAAAAGACTGTTTCAAGTGAAAGCACTTTGCTCTCTTGACTTTTTTTGTATATCGTCTCGTCCTTGCAGAAAAATGCTAATTTCCATTTTTCATAAATATAAATCCAATTTCCTCTTCTCCGAGACGAGAGCGCAAGATAATCTCCATTGAGGTAAATTCACAATATTATTATCAACTTAGAAAAAATCAAGAAAAAATAAAACGATGCTTCCTTTTATTTTTTCTTGATTTGTTTCTCAAAAAGACTTTTTATGAAAATTGAGTTTCAAGAGTTTAGAAATTCCACTGCCATTTTATAAATTTAAAAATCTTTTTAAATATTACGACGGATTTTGTAATTGAATTAAGAAATGCTATGAAAATCGAAAAGAAGCAGTAAAATATTAATATTTGTTTGGATATTGCATGTCTTTAAACAAAAATGTCAACATTTGTTAGTCAATAACTGCCCAATTTTCAAGTATCTTCAAACTAATTTTCAATTATTCAAGTAATTATTACTTGTTTCAAAATTTTTTTTTAGTAAATCGTCAAAAGTTACTATATTTCTGGACGAATAATACTGTTGGTGAATTTAAATGGCAATATTGCTGAAAATTTTTGGTAAAAAAATGACTTTTGCTTAAAAAAATAGGGTGTAAATTCAGAGATACTATAAATAATAATACATTATAAATAATATGCGACATAGTAGAAGATATTTGAAAAAACTGGAATTTTCTCCACCTTTCATATGAAAAAGTACAAGTGAATAATTATTCTTTCAATAATTGCAAACTGTTTTTCACAACAATTTTAATTCTTAACATTCATTGACTAAGTCAATAATTCCAGAAAATATTAACTTTTCCAGGTTTATGTTGAAAAAAAGTTTAAATAAATAATAATTTTATAAATAATTGCAAACTGTCTTTCACAAGATATATAAGTCTCAGTACTACGATATTAGTTCCGGAAATTAGTCATTTTTTAATATTTGAAGGGGAAAAATTATTTAAACAAATGAAAATAATTTGAATAATTGTCAAATATCGTTAAATAAATAAATTACTCTCAACATTCGTTGATTGTGCCATTGATTCCAGACAATAATAACTTTTCACGATTCACAGAAGAAAACACCGTTTAAACAAATAAAAATGGTTTAAATGATTAAAAAACATGTATATCAATAAATATTGCTTTTTAAATTGCATCAAATTTGAAAAAGGAAAAAAATTGTTTGAACAATTCCAAATTAGTTAAAAAATACTTGGAAACTTGTGACTTGTCGAATAAAAATAATTCTTTCACCCCAGTCTGCATTCTTCCCCCTTACATTACGGCTCGACCGACGGTCGAGGACCGAGTGACTTGAATTGAGGAGAGCAACTTTGCGTGGCGCTAAGGCTGTACTTCGTTGATGATCGGAGCCGTTCGGTGCTATTCGAGCCAAAGTAGAGGCGCTCTTAAATCGAGTGAGCTCACAGGCACTCTAGTGACGAATCCCACGATTCGAGTCCAGTGCTCCACGGGATGCGATTGAGGAAGGTTTGTGTTCCTCGTTGTTTCCTAAACCTTTAAATTCGTTCATAAAAAACTCAACCCACGCGTGTGTGAAAGTCGTGAAAAAATTCCCTTCATTATTTATTACTTAATTAATTAATTTAACAGAGAGTTTACTGTAGTCACCAATAATCCTTTGTACCTATAATCAAGGTCGTAAGGATCTGGATTGATCTGACAATCGTGAGTGAAGTGAATTTGTGTAAAAATCTTTCCAACATATTTTTAAAAAATCGAGAAGAAAAGTTGAGGGCAAAGGTTTAGGAGCAAGGTGTGACATGTCCCAAAATTCCTATCAATTGTCCTGAACAAACGTCAGCTGACATGGCAAACGAATAGGTGAATGGATATCACTGGGTCAGTAGGAATAGTTCCAATTCCATGTGGTCAAAGTGTCGTGATACTTTGGAGGTTTTGAGACCTGGATACATATTTCAAGGGTTGGTGTTATTCTTGATTCAAGATCTTCGAGGATTTGAGTTTTTGAATCTTGAATAACACTGCATCAATAAAGCTTTTTGATAAATCAAGAGTTCAGATGATTAAACAATATCACCTAGGAAAAACTTCTGAAGATTCAAATCTTCCACCTTTCTACATTTGAAATGTCTGATCTGAAGCTCCAAGGATTAGAAATCTAGTAATTAAGTATCTTTCCAATGTAAACGTTCAGAAACTGCCAGTCTAAGAATGTGCAGCGATAGTCTGCAATGTACGAAAGTGAAAGTAGACTCTTGAGGTCAGCTAACTTATTACCGGATTATATACTGACGAGAATCTGAGTGGAAAAACTAAACCGTGAACCGGTATGTTGAGCACGTGAGTCTCGTCGGTATTAGACCAAATGCAATAACCCATCTTATCAGAGAATGCATTTTGCACGTACGAGACAAAACACCGGACGTTGCTTGTTCAGACTTCTCCTTAGCAAAGAATAACGTTGTCAAGAAGGGAATCACGTACGAGAGGTCCACTCGGCGTCATTTCGGCAAAATCCTTAACCGGATGGGACAGAAAAAGTGGAAACATGTGCACACCTTTAACCTTCTCTTTCTCTGTCCTTTGAATTTCAGTATCAGATTTAGCACCTGTATTCAGGACTTAATCCGATTCTGAAAGACTTTCGTTGTGCTTTTAGAGGGAATTAGGATTAGAGTTCAGAGTTTGACGATTTTGACGAGATTATAGTGATATGGTGGTGATACAAGTGATTCAGGGGAAATTGTGGTCACTCATGTGAAGTATTTCTGATACTGATGAAGTAGTTGGGCTCATCAAAGTTGTTCATTGATGCAAGGATACAGATTGATTTGAATGATACATTTCACTTTGATGGAAGACTTGGAGACATTTCAAGAGTTTCCCAGTAAAGAATGTTATAAATTGATGGGTTGAAAGCGATACAGATCGGATACGAACAGTTCTGAGTGATACAGTTATTCTGTGATTAACTAGAAGTCTTCAAGACGTTCTAAGATCATTTTCTTCTACAAAAAATTCTTGAACAAATGATATATCATCAGTATTAATTTATCAACACAAGATCAATGTTTGAACAAGTTCGCAAATTGTGAAATGATTAGTTTGTTCTTTTGCAGCTAATGAGACTGTGCCAAATGAAGATTCACGTGTGCCATTAGCATCATTGTCATTAACAGCTTTGAAAACACAAATAAAATTATCAAACAATTATGGCTGTTTGAGGAAACTTATTAAGAATATTCAAAAGCCTAATGGAAAAGCATCAGTATTCATTTAGACAAGGCTTCAATATTTTATCATACAATCTAGGTCTAGGATTTATGAGGGTCTTAATAATACCATTGGAAAAAAATTAGATTGGTTGAAGATACGTGAAATAAGCTTTCAATTTAACAGAAGAATTTTCTCTGAATCAGTTTCCTGATCTATGGCTTTCGGTAAATTAAAAAATGAATCACAAAACCTTCTTGTGACGTACAAAACAACTACTAATTGTCGATGAGGAAACTTGTTTCATCTACTCTATCAGCTATAATATCAAAAACCAGTTTAACAATTGTAGTGATTTATCTTACCTACAAAACGTTATCTGTATTTGAACAAAAAATGCTTTGTTGCCTGTAATATAAAAATAATAATTCTGCTGAGGATTAGTCAGACTTAGCTAATTAGCTAATGTTAGAGTCCAATCTGAAATAGCTTGTAAGATATAAATAATTTAAAATTGTTTTATGATTGAGAATATATGTAATATTTAACTTTTGGTGGCGTAATTGCAAATACAACGAAATGTCTAATCAGAGACTAATAAGAATATTCCAGAATTGCGAATGAATACTTGTATTTTAATCACTGAAATTCGAGTAAAATAGTAATATAGTTTGCCCTACTCAACAAATTTACAATAAACTGGCATAAATAATTTCCCCTCCAATTATAACATTTGCTTTAAGCAAAATATTGTTCTCCATCTGGGTCCCTATTGTACCCAAGAACTCGTAAAGCTGATCATAAAACTGGCACCCCTTCCTCAAAGTTCGATCCTTTGCTGAAATCTTTTCACATTAGCCCCATACAAAGAAATACTCAAGTAAAGAAATAAGAAGTCGTAAATGTCCGACAAATAAATGAATAGTGAAATGACACAAAGGACTTTTAAAAATCACACAATGAAATAAAAAATCAGGCAGACAATTTGCAAACGTGTGGCAGGGGTGTCCGTAAATTGCAAAGGCTACAATTAAATCTCTACTTTAGTGTCCTGAAGGCGATCACAGCTGAAGGAGAGAGAAAGAGAGGGAAAAAGTGCAAATAAAATACAGGAGATTCGACACCCAACTCTGTCGGACAGGAGGGGCCTGGACTCGAAATATAGGCATTCCAGGGTCGTTGTATGTACGCATACATTATTGTTAAGCCGGCAGCAGGTGCTACGAGAAAACCTCAGACCCTTCCCAAGTTGAACCGATTGGATTGTGGCCCACCCATTGTGTCGATACTTTAATGTGTTGTGATAAAAGCTGTGATATTGTGCAATTTGAGGTTATTAGACTGACGATTAATACGCTTGGACATCGCTCTTTGCAGAAATAGGTACGTTGAAATAATATTCTGTCAGATATTAATCTAAGTCGAAAGGAAAACAGTGGGAGCTGTCTTAAGGATTCTATGGTTGTCCCTTATTTAAAAAAATTTTTATTTCACTGCCCAAGACAACTGGTTTTCAATTTTCTTCAAACTGTTGTAATTTGTAGCACTATTGGACCCTATTGTAGATGAAAACCCATAAGCCAACATATTGCATGCTTACAGAAATATGCTAATTGGTGCTTGGTAAAAGTAGGTGTCCAACCCATTTTACGATTTAATTTTGTTGCTTCACAAACCAAATAAAGTTTGTAACACACAAAGTCGAAATTTGACTATAAGAATGTTTTTAAATGGACCATTTTAACTTAACCGGGGTATCAACTAGAATTATTGACGAAAAAAATGTTAAATGTTTGTGGAATATGTTGATTGGATAGTCCAAAAATCACCGCAGTTTAAAAAGTGCAATGTGCTTGTCGAAATTATTGTTCCTCATTGAACAAAAGTAAATCCCTAACATATGTAATCCAATCCGATAAAATGTTTTACTTCCTCATCGAGGATGGTGTTGTCGGATTTTATAAAAAATATTAGATACATTTTTTGAGTAATTTACTTTTTCTTCTAATAATTAAGGTTTTTAGTAAACCTAGATTGCTTTGAAGTTTATTTATTTCTTTTTTATTTATCTTCAGGTAAAAAGAATGTATATTTGGAAAACAATTTATAAGATACCAATGAATTCGTATTCGAAAATATATTGTTAGAAAAATAAACGTTTATCTACGACATGCATTACTGTTACGAAAAGAAAATATTAAAAATAAAAAAATTCTGCAATTAGACTAATATTATTCTAAACCTTTTTTTATAAGTACGAAAGCAACGGAGATATTTTGTGTACGACCTTAATGTTGAATGTTATATGTTCATGGTTCAGTTAATATTATTGAATTCTAACAAGATAAGAATGTTTAATATTTGTCTCACAAGATCACATTTGTCATCCCGATGGAAATTCCTTTTGCTGGATTTTATGTCAAATTCACTCTCGTCAGAAACGTAGACGTCTAAAAAGTTCACGACGTTATCACTCGAACCCAGAATGTGCAAGTTTTGCAGAAACGGAAGCAGGAAGCGGCAGTAATTCTTTTTCTGTATCAGGAGAGGGCACTAACCAGTATAGATATTCCTTATCTTATTATGTGACCTGTCGTTATTTGTTACACGTATCTCTGCTCCATATCAGTTTTTACTTCCGGTAATGCCATTCTCTATTCACGTCGAATATTCTTGTCGAAAAGTCAGAGATGCTTGTTAACAAGTTACTTCAACCAGTTTCTGGAATACTTCGTGCAAGTTCAAACTCTATGTAGAAATACGTAATTATCTCAAGCACTTGCAAATTCCTTTCAGAGTTTAAGCATTTGTTAGTGTAGGTCGAGAATTTGATACTTCAAAAACAAACATGTTACATTGAGGAAATAAATAACGTTACGGTGACAAAATAATTGTTTTGAGCAGTTTTTGTTCGTTGTACAAAAAATTATTCATTATTGAATACCATTTGTTACTTTTTTGGTTAATCACACTTTCGTCTATAATCATGGATTGTCCTGATGAAATTTATTTGTGATTAACAAAATCATATTTATACTTAAACAGAATAATTGTATTGGTTTAACAATAATATAATGAATTCCAAAAAATATATTTTGATAAACCAATTAAAGTAAGTTTTAAAAGATTTTATAGGAGTTGAAATTGCTTTATCAAATTTTGTGGGATTTTAGATTTCAAGATGCTTTTACGGGATTTTATTCGATTTTTGTGGGAATACTAGGAATTTCACAAGATTTAAGAGATTTAATCAATTCTAACGGATATCAAATGGTTTTAAAGAGTGTATGGTATTTAAAAAATCCAAAGGAATGTACATGATTCAAATTTTTTATGTTTTTCAAAGAATTTCGTCGAATTTTTGAAAATTTGAAAGGTTTCGAAACTTTTATTCAGGATATGAAAGATGTTAATAAAACTGTAAGGGATTCCGAGGGATTTCTAGAGGAAAACTTCATAGAATAAATTAAACGGAATTTCAAGGGTCTTTCAAGATTTCAATAGAAATGAGACAAATTTCAAAGTATTTTGTGGAATTTTGCAGAAATTCAGTTTCCTCGGCTTTTTTCCACAAAAAATAGAAATTTTAAAAACTGAATTCGGAGATGCTATAATATATTATAACGGACGTCCCCTGGCTTTTTTTATGGATAATAAAAAAAAATGATTGTGCTAAATAAAAATTGTATGCACGTGAACTATTTTGAGGTTAGTATCGTTTTTCAGCTCTCTGTCATTCCGATAATGTAGGTCCTTGTCATACCGATGCTATCGGTAGCACTCAAGAATATTTATGGAAGAGAATTATACACACATAACACCATAATACACACACATCAAATTTGGCAACATACAATTTTTTGAATTAAACCACGAAATAATAGTTCGGGTACGTCCGTTAGCATGTTCGCTATCATGTCCCACATTTTTAAGAAGAAATCTTGATTATTGTAGAGAAAAAGTCGAGGGATCCTAACAATGACAAAATCGGTAATTTTCTAAGTATCACATGCCCCTAAAGAATAAATTATGTGAAATGAACTTATAACCGAATATATTTTACCAATTCTATTTTATCTAGAGATATTTTTTCTACTGACAGATAAATATATGCTTTATAAGTTTCATTTATATTTACATTGCTGCCAATGTCATGAATCAATATTTGTGCACTCTTTATAGTTCAGAAAGCAATTAATAACAAATTTCGTTCATTTGAACGTTCAGAACTTGAAGCACAATAGATAGACAGGGGGAGTTCTGGATTGATTAGTGTTAGTGAGTGTCTGTGTGTGTACCGTGTGTTTCCGTGTGAGACTGGCATCGAGATCGCTTTGTCGAGCTTCTAGAACATTTTGGAAGGGTACTGATGACGTCACAGAATAATAATAATAATAATAATGCACAATTGTAAGAGCTGTAGAATATTATCTAATAATATATCTTCATCTTTATCCTAAAGTTCTAGAAGTTTCTAGACTGCTGAATGTTTTTCACAAGTTGTTGGCGCGCTAAATAAATATGGGGGTTTTTCATTAAATTTATAATCTACAAGAAAGCAATAAATCAAATTAATAGGCGTAACTGGATGTCACACAGACATACAATTGTGCAATATTATTATTCTTTGACGTCATCAAGAACCTTCAAGAATGTTCTTGATTCTAGAAACTCCGCAGAACGGTCCCGATTCGATATTCACAGACACGCACTAATATTAATCCATCCAGAACTCCCTTGCCTATCTATTAAGCACATATTTAAGCGATTTATATAAATATTTTGAGAGATTTACAAACTGTCGAGAGTTTTCAGAGATTCCAGAAGGTTTTAGAGCTTTTAGGGTATTTTAAAAGATTTAAATGAATTTCCAAAAATATAAAAACTTGAAATGATTCTAAAGATCTTTATCTGATTTTGTAGGTTTTTTAGAGGGAAATCTAGAGATTTCAAGGGTTTTAAAAAAAATGATATTTCAAGGGATTTATTGGAAAATCCTAACAGATTTTAGACTTTCCTAAAGCATTTTAGCGGATTTCAAAGCTCTTAGAATGTATTAAAAATAATATTTAAAAAGTGTTGTTACCAGAATTTCGTAACTAGAGACAATACTAATTTCTCATAGTTTCATAGATATTTTGCAACTTCTAGTAAAAAATTGAAGAATTTGTATTCACCTTTAAAGTTGGTGCATTTTAGGAAAATATATTACAAGGGAGGAAAAATAAAATGTCTCTAGAACTATAGGGTAAGTCGTAAAGTTGGTTCCTGTGGTGTATTCCCTACTCTTACAAATTCTCGTACAGAGAATAAGGGCTTCCATTATGCGAAAGCTTTTAAAACTACGTACATTGAAAAATTTGTGGCTAGCAAACAGAGAGGTTAAAGGAAAGATAAAAATAGAAGAAAAATAAAAGAGGGACCGAAAATTCAAATGTACTCGTTCGCATTATTGTTACTCGGTTTTTTCTGCATTTGCGTGCAAGTTCGGATGCATGCATAATTTATGAACAATAAAAACTCGAATAAAAATTTTTTCAATCGTGCAAGCTCAGAGAAACCGACGGCACAGAGTTGTATCTCATGTTCATGAATTTTATGGGTTTTATTACAAAGTTTATGAGATTGTTTCAAGGATCCAAAACTTAAAAAGCTGATGTTAATTATTTTGTTTGCTTTTGTCATTAGTTTACGGAAAAGAAGGGTTCTATGTTAGCAGTATTATAAAATTTAGAACACATTCTTATGTATTTCCAGTGTGGCCAGGAAGAAACCAGATAGATAAATGAAACAGTAAACATTCGACGCACTGGAATACGAAAACGATTGATGTTTTGGTTAGGTTTGTTCCATTTTGGTGGAACCGTTTATCCGGAAACACTATATTCACATGAGAAAACAAAAAGGCCACCTTAAATCTTGGTGATACACTAAGCAAATATGTGCAGACTAATTGCAAGGAAATTAAGTAACAAATGAAATATTTATTTTTCTTTGAACATTAGCCATTACGTAAATTCTAAGAAATACCCAAGTTTTAAATGTTTCATATACTCTTTTTTTCTTTTTCATAAATTTTCCGCTCATTTTTGAATTTTCAATAAAATAGTTACAGTTTCAGCCTGAGATGATTTTTCTACTATAATGATGAATCTTCGACCAAAAAGAATAAATTTATTACAAGAAAGTTTAATTTTCATTCAAGAAATATTAATATTAAACAAAAAAGTTCATTTTCAACCAAATAGTGTAATTTTCTATGAAAATAGTTGCATTCTTAACCAAAAGTGACAACTTGTTATCAAGATTTTTGAATTTTCGAGAAAATGATGGAACTTCGACCGAATACTTAAATTTTCAATCAAACAATATAATTTTTAATCAAAAAAATGAATTTTTAACAAAACTGTTGATTTTTTAACAAAATAGTTGTATTTTCAACCATGAAAGACAAATTCTCAATACAAAATGAAATATCTGATATTTCAACAAACAAATAAATATTTTAATTTCAGGTTAAATATAGTTGAATTCATTCTAAAAAGACGTGTGTTCCATAGAATATTTGAGTTTTTCACCAAAAAAAGTTTTTCAGTAAAAGAAAATAATAAAAATTTAACCAAGTTGTTGAATTTTCAACAAGATAATTGATCTTTCAATAAAAGAAGATTTTTTAGTCAAGAAAAACAAAATTTTTTTAATAATGATTCAATTTTCAAGTCAAAAAAACTAAGAGACGTATGTTCTTGAATTTGTAAAAAAAATAATGGAACTTTGAACTAAATACTAAAATTTCAATCAAACTCTATATAATTATTAATCAAAAAGATGAATTTTTAACAAAACAGTTTTTTTTTAAATAATTAGATTTCTTACCATGAAAGAGAAATTCTCAACAAAAAAATGTAACGTTTGATTTTACAACTAAACAATATTTTAATTTTAGGTAAAAAGTAGTCAAATTGATAGGAAAAACACGAGGTTTCAACAAAATAGTTGATTTTTCAACAAAAAAAGATTTTTATGTTAAGAAAAAATAAAAATGTCAATCAAATTTTGGAATTTTACAGCCAAAAATCTAATTTTCAACAAAATAATAGATTTTTCAGTCAATATTATCAAAAATTTCAACTACATTTCGTAATTTTAAAGCTAAAGAAACTCATGTTTTACAGAACAGTTTAATTTTCAATCCGAAAATATAAATTTTAAACCAAAAGGTTAAATTTCAACCCAATATTTGAATTTTCTACGAAAATGGTCGAGATTTTAACCAAAAAGGATGAATTATTATCCAAATTCTTTAATTTTCAACAAAAAATTAAACTTTTAACCAAATAATTACATTTTAAATCAAATAGTATAATTAACCATTAGTATAGTTAACCACACAGCTTTTTAACTCTATTATTTCAACTTGAGCTTTTGGTTGAATACAAAAAAAATTTCCTAGAATATACACTCCCGATAAACGAGTATTGCCCACCCTGAGCCAAAACTGGTTGAAATAAAAAGTTTTGTATCTCCATCGAAAATCCATGTGTTGAAAAAGTCCAACCTAGTTTTAAAGTTTGAGCTCGTTTAATAAAAATTGAGTTTTTTATATCAAAAAAAGGTATTTTTTCATTTTTGTTTTGTCCCAAATTCGAATCTGTAATTTTTTCAGGAACTTGTAGATTTAAAAAATTTAAAATGTAACAGACGCGTATTTGCATTTTTCTTTAAAATGAGCCCAAGATGACATTTTTTTATTGAGCCGTTTCGAAGTTATGTCTATTAAAAAAAATATATATTTTTTTTAACGTTGAATATCTCGAATTCTATGCATTATATAAACAACGTCTAAAGAGAAAAAATTTTTGTTTTTAGATGTAGAATAAATATTTTTGAAACAAAAAATATTTGAAATTTTTTTCCTTTTTCACCATTTTTTTTATTAAATATTTTCTAACTTTTATACATAACAGAATATATTTCGAAATATAGTAACCATATTCTTTTATATAAAAAGTTAGAAATTGAATTTTTTTAAATACATTAATTTTTGACAGAGGTATCAAACTATTTATTTCGATCAATTTCTGCTCAGGGTGGGGAATACTCGTGATTTCAAAAACTAACAATTTTGTTTTATCAAACAAACCTGTAATTGAATCGGCCAAACCTTCATTTGGATATACATTAATGCATTTATTTAGTTGATTAAAAATTAAAAATAGAGATAAATTTTACATTTAGTAATGCAATTTGTAGTATTCTGTTAAATTTTTTTTATTAATTTAACATTTTGTCAAAAAGTTTAGTTGATAAAAAAATTGGTCCTTTGAGCCGGTTATGAACAAGCGACCTATGGGTATACAGTTCACAGCTCTACCAACTGAGATGTCGAAAGACCTTTTTTTTTATCAACTAAACTTTTTTCTGCGTGATGAAACATGAAAAACTTGGGTCTCCCAGTGTGAAGTATTCTAACATTCTAAAGTGCTTCAGTAAAATTTGGAATCACGAACAATTGTCATATGCGAAAGATGTCGCTGTCTCACTATAAAATGAACGGTAAAATTCATATCTCGAGTTTCGCGGTGTGGATCAACATAACATACGTGACGAACTTAAATTCCACGGTGAGAGGCGAATCGCCATTCATATCATGGGGAAGTACGTGCGGAATATCTGAAAGGCGTAAAGGTGGGTCGTAAATAGATAAGGCACTGCCTTGACCGTACTTTATTGCACTCTTAATCGTCAATCTGCTTGTAAGAATAGCTTTACTTACATGCATCTGTCATTTAAATCTCCCTTTCACCACTTTTATATCCAAAGATCGCATTGGCTTTCTAACCACAATCGAACTGGTCAATCAGGACTTGCAATAAAATTTTATATTATAGTCTTCGAAGATAGTGGTCCAATAAAATTAGTTTTTTCTTTCACCCTTTAAACGCCAACAGCAAAATGATCCTTTTTTGATATTTTGACAAAAGAAAGAGTTTTTGGAAGAAATTAAAAAAAATTGATTCTGAAATTGTAACTTTTTAAAATAAAAAGATCACTTTAGTCATTTTTCTGTTAATAAATTAACCTTATTTAAATTCAGGTCCATAGCTATTTCTTTTTTTTTTTTGAAAATGATTCTTGAAATAATTCAGGGATTTTAAAAGATTCTAAGAATTGTATAATATTAGACCATTAAGCCATTACCCTTTCGGGGTAGGCGTGACTCAATCGGTAGGGGAAAGGAGTAGTGTGTGGAAGGGATAGAGAATAGATATTAATAATTGGGAAAGATTCTATTCTTAAATATATTATGGTATTTTTAAAAATTCCAAAGAATTTTCAGAATGTTTAAAAGTATCTATGGATTTCAGAAACTGTCAAAATATTTGAAATAATTTTTATTATTAATGTATTATTTTAATTAATTATTAAATATTATTTTTATTATTTATTATTAACGGTATTTAAAAAGATTTCAAGGAATTTTTAACAAGCTCCAAAGAATTTTAAAGATTTTAGAGTATTTTAAAAAATTCCCAGATATTTTCAAAGAGCTTTAACAAATTTCAAGAGATTTAAAAGGATTTGACATAACTGAGGATTTTTTTTAAAGACTCCAACGCATTTTGAAGCGATTTACAATTTTTTGAGAAATTTCCAAGAATTATAATAATTTTAAGGGATGTACAAAAATGTTCATGAGTGTTTCCAAGAATTTCCTATAATTTAAACAGTTTTAAAGGTTTTAGGATGAGAATTTTGAAGTATTCCCAGATACTTTCATATGATTGTAATAATTTGAATAAATTTCAAACAATTTTAAAGATTCTAGGGTATTTTTAGAAATCAAAACAAAATTTAAGAGATTTTAACTGATTCAATGGATTTCAAGACATTCCAAAAGGATTTCAAATATTTTAAAGTATTTTAAAAGATTCCGAGAATTCTTTTATAGATTTCAAAAATTTGAAGTGATATTAAAATATGTCAAATATTGTTTATAGATTTAAACTTAAAAAAATTTTTTTTAACTATTTTGAAATTATTGCAAAACTGTTTGTATAACTTTTAACAAATTTTTAAATTCCGTTTAGAAGTTTCAAGGGAATTCAATAGATTTTAAAGGTTTTGAAATATTGAAAGTTTTTTAAAATGATATTAAGGGACTTAAAAAATTTCCATGGAGGTTGTAAAATGTTTACGGGCTTACATGGTTACAATTTTTTGTTTAAGGTTCCAAGGAATTTATAAGATTTCCCTATATTTCAAGGATTTTAAGGGATTTAAAAAGCTCTCAAGGTATTCAATAAATTTTTGAACAAGTATATGATGACAAGGATTGCAGAAAATATAAGATTTTATATAATTTTATGTGGCTTTTTGTCGGATTCCCAATATTTTCAAATATTTGAAAGTATTGCCAAAGATTACAAAGAATTAAAAAGATTTTAGGGTATTTTAAAAGATTCGAAAGAATTTCAAATATATGTCAATAATTTGAAGGGGTTTTAAAAAATCTCAAAATTAGTTGTTTTTTTCATTCAATTAAATTTTCAAGAGTTCTACCAAAATTAAAAACATTTTAAAAGGTTTCATAGCAGTTAAAATATTTTAGGGTACTTTTTAAAATTCCAAACAACTTTTAAGAGCTGTGAAAAATTTCAAAATGTTTTAAAAGATTAAAAATATTTAAGGGTATTTTAAATGATTCTAAGAATTTTAAAAATTTTCTTTCATTAGCTTGATCGGAATTTAAAATATTTGAAATATTAGGTCATTTCAAAGGAATATTTTAAGGGGCTCTAAAAGCTCTTCGGCTATTTTACTAAAATTTTAGGAGTTCAGGAAACGTCATATTTCATGGAATTTTATAGGATTTTATAATCTTTTTGATGATTTCAAAGAATTTGTTCACAAGAAGTGAAGGATTTGGTAGGGTTTCAACGATTTAAAGGGATTTTCAAATATTTTTTGGAGTACATTTAAATTTTTTGGAATTTAACCTGAATTCTCATTATTCTATCCTGAATTCTTTAGAATTCTCATATTCCATTTTTTAATTCACGAGCATTCTTCATATTTCAAACAATTTTTTCCAAAAACAAAAATTATACTCAATTCAATAGTATTTTTGAATTGTATCTTATTCATTTGAATGATTTTCAATTCAGCTTTTTGACGTCTTATGAATTTATCTGGAATTCGTTCAAATTCGCCTGAAATTATGATCAATTTCATTGAATCCTTGTGAATTCTTTTAAATTTAAAGGAATATTAGTAACATCATTAATGCATGTTAATCACTTTTAATTACTTTTTCGGTTTAAATATTTAAGCCTTTCACTCTCTCAAGTAAATTAGACTGCCGCAGCCAGGATAATAATAAATAAAAAAATTTAATTTATTTTATTCCACTTTTAAAATATTCTATTTAACAGATTTTAAAAGATTCAAATTTTAGTCTTTCAATATTAATAGCCAAAGAAGATGAAAAATTATTCAAGGAAAAGTAAAAAAAATGCTAATACCATTTTTCAGCCACCCTGATAATTTTCCTATTTTTGGTTTTTGACCAAGCGCAAAAAACGCATATTTTGTTTCACAATTTCCCCAGTTGACGGTACGAAAGATTCCCATACATTTATTTTTTATTTATATTTTAATTTTCAATTTATCTTCTAGATAGCAGAGAAGATTAGTTAAGACTCCAGATTCATAAATCGGCTACTCAGATATATATATAAGAAAAAATATTAAGTTTTTTCTAGGTAGAAAAAGTCTGGGCTTACCTGAGAACTTTTCCAATCATACCATCACTGAACTCGGTTGAAATGGCAAGACGTAATGAAAGATCACGGAAGAAGCTCTAGTCAAAAGTTTTCCCAGGTTGCAGTAAAATCTTTTTTATCTTCTTTCTTTTCTTTTCATTTTTTTTTTTTTTTGCTTCACCCTGAAATCTCTGAGCAACGAGGAAGTTTATTTATTTATTCTATGTAATTGGACGGACAAGACAAGGCTAAATCTGACGGCTTCCTTGGTCAAGATAGAATGGATTAGTCACTGATCCTTATGGGACATAGGAAACGAAAAAAAAAACAATTCTGCAAGATCAATTACATGATATTCTCGAATATATCGTGGAACTAGAAAAAAATGTGTTTGTGACTTTAATATAATCTTTTCAATTTTTTTAGCGTCTGCAAGTAAAAGTATGTTATCGATCGAACAGAGGAAAAGAAATAACGGGAATTTTATTCACCAGGAACTATTGCTCATAAATCAGTTTTGAAGATTACAAAGCAAGTCGAAGATTATGTTTTAAATTAAAAAATTATTCTTTTCCCGTTCTTGATAGAATTCCTCTTTTTTCTTTGTTTTCGAGTAACTCCTTATTTTTCCAACCGTTTTTAGTTTTTTTGTTTAATACGAACTGAATTAATAAAACCTAGTAAGATAATCAAACTTTTTGGGTTCACAATTAATTTTTGTTGAAGAGCCTACTATTATATTTTTGGTTCGGAATTCTAATATTTGTTTAAAAATTCAACTATCTTGTTAAAAATGCATTTTTTGTAAGAGATTGATCATTTTAGTTGCAAATTTATTTCTCGAGCAATAACTGGAACTATTTTGTTTTAAATTTAATTCTTTTTTTTTGAAAATTCAAATATTTTGTTAGAAAGTAAACTTTTTTGTTGTAAAAAGTTCAACTGTTTTGTTGAACATTTATCTTTTTGGGTAGAAAATTACTGTCTTTGGATTTATATTTCATCTTGTTGGTAAAAAAAGTCATCTTTCTTAGTTTAAAACTAACTTTTGTTGAAAATTCAATCGCCTTTTAAAAAATCGTCTTTTTGGGTTGGCATGAGTCTTTTTTTCATAAAGTCTACTATTATATGTTTGGTTCGTAATTAATCTTTCTTGGTTCAAAATTTTACTATTCTGCTCAAAATTTCATTATGTTATTGAAAATGCAACTATTTTCTTAAAAAGCCACATTTTTTGTCAGAAATGCACCTTTTTTTCGAATATTCATCGTCCTCTCAATATAATTTATCCCTTTAGGGTAGAAAATCATCTTTTAGTACAAAAGTAATCTTTTTTTGTTAAATATTTATCTTTCTTTATTAAAAATTTATCTGATTCATTGCAAATTCGTCCTTTTTAGTTGAGAATTATTAAAATTTTTGTTCAAAATTTATATTTTTTAATTTAAAAGTAAAATCATTGGAGTTTTTAGCTTTCAATCTAAACTTTTTTGTAGAAAATTAGTCTTTTTTTGGAAAAAATTAATCTTTTTTAGAAGATAAATTATCTTTTTTGTTAAAAATCCAACTATTTTTTTGTAATTCAATTCAAATTGATAAAAAATTCCACTTTTTTTATATTCGTCTTCTTGGAAAGCAAATTCGCCCTTTTGGTAGAAAAATAATATTCTTCGGTTGAAAATTCATGTTTTTGGTTGAAAATCCTACGATTTGTTTAAAAATTCAACTTTTTAGTTGAAAATTGATCTCTTTTGCTTGGAAGTTCAACCATTGTGTTGTAAATGCAACTGTTTAATTGAAAAATAATTTTTTCGTTTGAAAATTAAATTGTTTGGTTGGTAATTTAAATATTTGTTTGAAAATTTATCTTTGTTGGTTGAAAAGAAACTTTTTTGTTCAAAATTTATCTTTTTGAGTTTAAAAGTCAAATCTGTTCTACACCATTAGACTTTGTATCTTTAAAACTCGACTCTATTTTTGAAAATTAGTCCTTTGACAAAAAGATCATCTCCTGTATAACAGAAAATTAATTATTATGTTTGATGATTCATTTTTTTGGTTGAAAGTCCTACGATTTAATTACAAATGCAACTTTTTATTTGAAAATTGATCTCTTTTGCTTTTAGGTTCAATCATTTGGTTGTAAATGCAACTGCTTGATTGAAAAATAATTTTTTCGGTTGCAAATTAATTTGTTTGGTTGATAACTTAAATATTTGTTTGAAAATTCATCTTTCTTGATTGAAAAAAAAGTTTTTTCTTCAAAATTGATTTCTTGAGTTTAAAACTTAAATCCTTTCTAAATCATTAGACTTTTTAGCTTTAAAACTGAAGTTTCTTTTTGAAATTTAGTCTTTTTTGGCAAACAATTCATTAACTCTATAGCAGAAAATTAATTTGGCTTGTTTCTTAAAAATTCAACTATTTTTCCTGAAAATTTAATTTAAGCTGATCAAAAATTCAACTTTTTTTTTATATTCATCTTCCTGGATACAAAATTCACCCTTTTGGATTGGAAAATCATCTTCTGGTATAAAAGTCATCTTTTTGGTTGAATAATCTTCTTTTTTGGTTGAAAATTTATCTTTTTGTTGAAAGTTCAACAATTTAGTTGTAAATGCAGCTTTTTGGTTGCAAATTAATTTTTGTTTTTGACAATTTTGCTATTTGGTAAAAAATTAAGCTTTTTCGTTGTTGAAAATTCAATTATTTTATTGAATTGCTGCAGCATTAGGATAGTTTTTAAATTTTATTTATCGCGAATGTCTGAAGTTTGCCATCAGTGGTTTCTCAATTAATAGAAGTAAAATGTTCATAAATTTAAGGAAAAGGAATATCCATGATCTCATGAAGTGTGAAGTTTTTTCGAATTAAATTCTTTATTTTAGTTATATTTTATTAATTAGTAAAGTAATCTGCTGGTATCGATGTATTTTTTCCGGGTTGAAATCTTAAAAAATAAAGAATCCTTAATATTTTTAATTAGCAAAGATTAGGTTTTACATTTATTTATAAGAAGAAGGTTTTTTTATGAACAGCGAATGATGTATAAGTTCGTTATAAATGTAAAATTCGAACTTATGAAAGGTACTTTGATAGCAATAGTATCAGCTCCCACTGTTTTCATTCTAACTTTAGCAATAATTAAGATAAGTGTAATATAGAATTTAAAAATATACTGACCACCTTCGTCACATTTCGTTATCGCAATATTGGTAAAAAGATATATATTCAGTCTTTTTTCAGTATTAATAAATAAGAAAAAAGTAGGAACAATATTAATTATAAATATTTTCTAATTCTCTAAGTAATTTTCAGGATTTTCTACAATTTCGCCCGCTATCGAAAAGATGAATAAAATTCATCACACATGTAAATTACTATTTTCAAATGAAAATTTAAATTCTTCAAAACAAGACTATAAAATTCTCCGTCATTAAAAATGTAGTTTTTAATTTTCCAGCATCTGTAGTATAAACTTTCCCATACTTTTTGTTTGAGAAATACGAATACTTTCTAAAATTGCACTTTCAGAAGCACTTTTGATCTAAGTGAGTGTGAAATAGTCGTGAATAAATTGTTATTCATTCTTCTTTGCAAACTGACATCGCTGCAAAAGTGAGTAACTCACGTGACAAAAAAAACACAATTTTCTTTTACGACTCTTTTATGACTCTTTTATCACTATGTGAACTTGAAAAGGAAAGGAATTTCCGGAAGTTCATTATGTTTCCTTTTCAGTTATTTTTAATTCCTATAATAGTTTATCGATATCTGCTGGCTCGTTAGTATCTGGCTCTTCGCACAGTAGGAGGAACGTTTAAAGCTAATCTAATCCGGTCATTGTCGCTGTTGAGGAAACTTGCCTCATTACAGATGAACGTACAGAAGCATGAAACTATAAATACTGTGCCTTGTTTGTCATACTATCATGAGTTTCGTTCGTAGTTGTTTCCAAAGTGGAACAATTACTTGTTAAAAATAATATTAAGCAATCAATTTTTTTGATAAAATCACCACTAATTTTGAATTTAAACAATTCATAAAATATATAACATTTATCCGGTTTTTGAGATACCCAGTTTTTATTTTCATTCGAAAATAGCGAGGGAATTTTATTGGACAGAGAAAAGGGAAAAAATAGGAATTTTGAAAAAAATTGTAAAGTCAGGAAATTCCTATAATAAGCACTCTTAATAACGGTTAAAGATGATAAATTAAGAATTCTGATTACTAATTTTTTTTCGTTTATAAAAAATGCTGTGTGAAAATGTTACAAGATTATAGTTCTGGTCTTTGAATAATAATGGTCAGGGAAGATAAAAATTGGTCAGCGAAAAGTTAGAGAATTTTATAAATGAAGTTCGCGTCCACCCTGAAACAATATTTTTGTTAGTATTTATTTATATTTTTAATTCGTATTATTTGGTTCCGAATTCTAATTTAAAAAAGGTCATCCTCTTTGGTTGAAAATTCAACTACTTTGTTTAATATTCTACTTTTTTGTAGAGAATTAACTTTTTTATTGAAAATTCACTTTTTATTGTTGAAAATTCAACTGAAATCTTTTTCGAAAAGTGTATTTTCATGGAATTTTCCAGATCTCTCAGGGCTAAGTTTATGGAAAATTCCGTAACTCTAGCAGTCTAGCTCTAGCCCCTACAGGCCTACAGTTATCCTTCAGGGGTCTTCGACGAGGGGAAGTTTAGCCCTATTTATTCTAGAGCCAGATGTATCGATTCCACCATCACGCCTCACTCAGCTCGGAAAACTACCGCATCATTCTGACAGATGAGTAGAGATTCGTGGTGGTGGAAAGCCTGGTCTACAATCGTCGCAAATAGCCCGTTGCGGCACCGCAAGCAAGCGATGCACCGCAAGTAACCGAGAGCGAAAAGTTGGTTCATCTCAACTTTTCGCGCCGCAACCGTCTCGCGTGATCTCGCGTCGAATGTCAGAGGACCAATCAGAGCGTTCCATCACATAACCTCGTACAACCACACATTTGTGGCATCGTCGACACTGACATGAGTTCGAGGGATTTTGTTTTGCATTTGTCTGGATTTTTTTGTTGGTTTGGTGTGTTATGTGAGAAACTTTTAAAAGCATTTAAAAATAAAGAAAAAAACTGCAAAAGAGCAAATTGCGGGTCAGAGGGATCCATTGTAGAGGCGAAAAATATTTGGCTGTCAAGGCATGACGAGAAGACATTTCATTTGATAGTAAGCTCTGATTGGCTGCCGCAACAGCGCAACTCGCGTCAAGGATTGAACTATTTTGTTTGAAAATTCGTATTTTGTAGTATAGTTCAACTGTTTTTTTACTGCAAATTAACAGATTTTTTGTTTAAAATATCTACTACCAAATTATTCTTTGAAAATACATATTTTTTAGTTGCAAATTACATTACTTATTTAAAGGTTGAAACAATTTCTAAAACATTTTTTTGTCGGAAGATTTATCTTTTTAGTTTAAAATGCATCTGTTTGGTTGAAACTTTTGTTTTTAAATCATTATTTCAACTAAAAGATTCAGAAATATTTGTCATTTTTGTTAAAAATAAACTCTTGCATTTTTGGTTGAGAAATGATTTTTTGAAATGGAAAATTCAACTGCTTAGGCCAAAGCTGAACCATTTTGTTAAAACTTTATTGTTTTGGTTGAAGGTTCGTCTCTTTAAATAAAAATTTAACTGTTTTGTTGATTTTTTTTAGAATTTATCTTTTTTCGTAAAAAAATCTTATTTTCTTTTTTAACAAAACTAATCTTGTTTGTTGAAATTTCTTTTTTTGTGATTGAAGATACGTCATTTTAGTTTTGAATTCATATAGTATTTGGTTAAAAATTAAAATATGTAGTTCAAAACTCAACTATTTGTGTGAAGATTTATTTTTGTTGTTGAAAATTCAAATTTTTAGGTAGAAAATTCGTCTTATTAGTTAAACACTGAAATTTTTAAGCATAAAATTCAACTGTTTTGTTAACAATTTAATCATTTGGATAAAAGTTGTTCATAATTAATTTTGTTGTTGAAAACAAAACCGCCTTTTTATTTATGTTTAATTTGTTTTTCTCGCTTTTTGTTTGAAAATTCGTCTTTTCAGGTTGAAAATGCCAGTATTTAATTCAAATTTCAACTAGTTTATTGAGAATTTAATTATTTTGTTAAAAATTCAAGTATTTCGTTAAAAAGTAATCTTCTTTGTCGAAGAGTCATCTGCTCTGTTCAATTAATTCATGTATATGGACGGAAATGTCTTTCTTTCTGGTCAAAAATTCAAATATTCGGTAAAAAATTCCTTTTTTTCAAGAAGATTCATTATTTTAGTTGAGAATGTATTTCTTTTGTGAAAAAACAAGTATTTTGTTGAAAATTTAATTATTTGGTTTGTTTGAAAACTCAAGTATTTGGTTACAAATTAATATATTTTTTAAATCGAAAATTCAACTATTTGGTTGAAAATTTATTTTGTTAGAAGATTCATCATTTTATTTGTGAATTTATTTCTTTGGTTAAAAATGAAACTATTTTGTTGACATTTTTTTTAGTTTTGGTTGAGAACTGATACCTTTTTTAGTTAAAAAATCGTATTTTTTGGTTATAAACTAATCTTCTTGGTTGAAATTTCTTCTTATTTCGTTAAAAATGCAGTTGTTCAGTTGAAAATAAACTTTTTTTAATATGGAAATTCCACTTTTTTACCAAAAATTCGTCTTTTGACTTGAAAGTTTAACAACTTATAAAAACTTTTTATTTTTTCTTGACAGAAAAGACTTTATTTTTTTTTAATTATTCTTTTAGGTTGGAAAATTCATCTTCTGGGTTGAAAGCGTAACTACCTTGTTAAAAATAAATTTTTATTGCTGAAACTACATAATTTTAGTTGAAATATCTTATAGTATTTGGTTGAAAATTCATCTTTTTGGTTAAAAACTTATCATTGTAGGATGAAAATTCCAGTACTTGATTCAAATTTCAACTATTTTGTCGAAAATCTAATTATTTTAGAAAAGTTTAAGTATTTGGTTAAGAAGTCATCTTTTTGGTCGAAAATGTAACTGTTTTGTTGAAGATTCTTCTCTTTGGACATAAAATTCTGCCTTTTGGGTTAAAAATAATATTTTTTGATCGAAAATACAACTGCTTGGTTGAAATTTTTTTAAGAAGATTTATCATTTTAGTTTAGAATTTATTTCTTAGGGTAGAAATTAAACTATTTTGTTGAAAATTAAATTTTTTTGTTCAATTTATCATTGATGGTTGAAAAGTCATATTTTTTGTAGAAATAAATAGTTTAAATTTTAATTCAAAATTGTTTAATTCCATTTATAAAAGATTCTATGCTCAACACGTTAGTAGATAAAAATTCTGGTATTTGAATATTAATGAGAAGGGAAAAATGGGAGTTTTGTCAGGGAGAAGTCAGGAAATTTGGAAAATGAAAAGTTTTACGGCTGTTTTTTGTATCTCGGGTTTAGTGGATATTAAATGAAAACAATTTCCTGAAATGGCACTTGGCTTATTACAAGCAGTTCAAGAGAGAAATTGATTTTTATCTGCATACATATACGAAGCTTGACGGAAATCGCGAGAGAAATACGAAGGATTGTAAGATCCTGTGGCGCAGGACTCGTTCTCTCATTATGATAAATTAAGTTCTCACTCTATCTGAGACAACGAGCAAATCTAATATTCGCACCGGTATTTTTCTTGACAACAGAAGACCCCTGGAGAGTGTGCCTGCTACTTCAAAAACACTAAAGATTACGTTTATTAACGGTAAATATGGTCTGCGGATAGATATTCCTTGTTCTTCAGTTATAAATATCTGTTTAACAAAAAAAATCCATTTTCGTTTTATGTAATCCACATTAGTTTTCAAATAACTGAATTAACGTTAATTTAATTATTTTGTTGAAAAATGAAAAATTTGGTTACAAAGTCATTATTTTTTATTGAAAATTCATCTCTTTCATATGAAAATTTATCTCTTTCGATCGAAATTTAATTTTTTTAATGCAATTGTTTGGTTGAACATTAATCTACTTCGGATGAAAATGGAAATTTTGTTCAAAATTGATCTTTTTTGGTTAAATTTAACTATTTTTGATAATACATTTATTTTCTTATCTAAAAATATGAAACGTCTGTGTTGAGTTTGAAATGTCTTTTTTGTTTTGTTAAAAATCCATTCATATTGTTGAAAAATTCTCTCTACTCCATTTTTTCTATAAATTCATTTTTTTTATTCAAAACTCTTTTTTTGGCTTGAAAATTTAACATTTTGCGTGAAATTTCGTTTTTTTCGGGTTGATGTACACTTTTTTGTTTGGAAATTTATTTTTTTATATGAAAATTTATCTATCTTTTCAGTTTTTAGTAAAAAGTTTATCTTTTTTAACAGAACATTTATTTATTTAATATAAAACTCTTCTTTCTTGTGTTAAAAATTCAATTATTTTGATAGAATAAATTGGAATTTCGAAATTGAGATTTTTTATTTAATTAATTAAAACTAAATTTTTTAAGAAAAAAACATTTCTTTTTTCTTTTTTACGTCTGGAAAAATTGTAATTTATAAATAAATGTAAGGTACTCTCTATATTTATTTATAAAATAAGACTGATTTAATCAATTAAAATTTAATTTTTAGAGAAGGAAGAAAATTATACAAAAATAAAATAAAACTCAAGATTCTAGAATCTAGGAATTTCCAGACTAGGACCAGACTAGAGAATAGAAAGATGAAAGAAAAGATGCGCGATTCTTCGTCGAAATGCCGAAAGTGTCATTGATCCTTAAAAGTTTAGGCCTCGAGCAAGGCCCCGAGCAAGGCCCTTACA
The DNA here is from genome assembly GCF_010883055.1 of Belonocnema kinseyi. NCBI lineage: Eukaryota > Metazoa > Arthropoda > Insecta > Hymenoptera > Cynipidae > Belonocnema > Belonocnema kinseyi. Next base: position 54,446,084 of record NC_046666.1, read on the forward strand.
AGGCCGACCTCTTGATACTTGTTTCTGAAACCATTCTGATAGAGGTCCTTAATTTAAATTTTAGATTTTTACAATAAAATTTAAATAGATTAGAATAAACATTTTCCTACACAATTAAATTATTATAGACAGTAAATGTGTTTTATAAACAATACAATAAACCATAAAAATGATACATTTATTCTGAAATGACAGCCCTACTTATCCCTTCAGTTAAAAAAAATATCACCGATTTTCGTCGTAAAATTAAAAAAAAAATGCTGGCTGAAGCAATCTTTAGGAGTATCATTTTAGAACAAAAAATAGCGTCTTTTGTTCTTAATGAGTGTTTTTCGAAACAAACAATGTATTTTTACAAACTTTTGTATACTTCAATATCGCTATTTTTATTTGAGCACGTATTTGATTGAACTTGGTAAAAATCTGAAGAAAATCTCAGAGGATTTCTGAGAATCCCAGAAAATCCAAGGGATTTAATTAAAATTGAGGGACTCCAGGGAACGATCAGAGTTTCAGGGAAATGATCCGTCTTCCTTTTCACCCTTCAATTTTCTAAAACGAAGAATTATTTATTTTTTATTATATTTTATTTCATCAATTTTTTTTTAGTTATACAATAAAAAATTAAAAACTAGACACCTGTCATTTTCAAAAGTAACTTTTTTATTTTTTACTATTGACTAATTATTGTGACTACTTGTTTGTTGTTATTGACTAGCTCTTTTTACTCGTGAGCTAAAAATATTGTTTTTGTCTCTCATTCCCCATTTGAATATTTATAACTTCTTTTCAGAAAAGAAAAACAGGTTATAAATAAACATGGAAATTTATCTTTTTTCTTACTGAATATAAGCTTTTTTAAAACCTTTCTTATGAGATTGGGGACCCCTTTAACGACACTGCAAAAAGAAAAACGGATGCTAGAAGAAATAGTCGCGCGCAGTTTTGACATAGACAGGAAGACGGATTGTTGTCTCCGTATGTAGATTTATGTTAATCAGGTCGTATCTCTTGAGAAGTACGAAATTAATAGACGCGTTCGCCCAGACGAGGCTTAAAGCGACGTTGATAGACGTTTCGCTCGTAAAAGTGACCTACTGGTAATATGTTGTGCTTGTACATATCCGAATTCCCATGTATGGATGTCAAAGTCAAACGTAAACCAACTTCTTTACTGCCAAAGAATTTCAGCTTTGACACAAGATCAACCCACCTACGCTCATTTTCTAACTTTTATAACGAAGATTCGTTCCTACAGCTTATTTTTAAAAAATTAACATTTTATTACGCATTATTTTAGCTTGAACATCAATATATTTTCAGTGCTTCTTTATTTTTTTTTGACGCTTATATTCGAGGTCTATCCCAAAAATAAACATGGACAAAAATTCTTTCAGAAGATACGGGCTGTGGCAGTAATAGAGAAATTTGGCCTATCCTTGGACCAGTTAAGACCCATTTTTGGATAAACGAAGGCCAACGCTTAGTCCTGACCTGAGCCATAATTTTTTTCAGCTCTATCTTTAGATAAATGAGGAATAAAGTTTGTGTTTCACTTGAACCGTCATTTCTCTAGTCATCTGTCTATCCTAATAGAACCTGGGCTTATCCTTGGTCCATCCTTGGACCAGATAAGGCCCAACTTTTTAAAAACGAAGGCTAACGCTTGATCCATATCTGACCCATAATTCTCTGGTCATTTGCCTTTCTTACAAGAGCCTTTCCTTGTCCTTGGTCCATTTTTAGATCTGCTAAGGCTCAACTTTTGAAAAACTAAGGACAATGCTTGTTCCATATGTGACCCATAAATTTGTCCAGCCATTTGCTTTTCTTAGTAGAGCCTTACCCTTTCCTTGGTCTATCTTTAGATCTGCTAAGGCCCAACTTTTGAAAAACTAAGGTTAACGCTTGATCCATGTCTGACTCATAATTTGTCCAGCCATTTGCCTGTCCTACTAGAGCCTTGCCTTTTCCTTGGTCAATCTTTAGATCAGCTAAAGCCCAACTTTTGAAAAATCAAGGCCAGCGCTTGATCCATATCTGACCCATAATTCTCTGGCCATTTGCCTTTCTTACTAGAGCCTTTCCTTGTCCTTGGTCCATGTTTAGATCTTCTAAGGCCCAACTTTTAAAAAACTAAGGCTAACGCTTGATCCATATCTGACCCATAATGTGCCCATGTTTAGATCAGCTAAGGCTCAACTTTTGAAAAACTAAGGAAAACGCTTGTTCCCATATCTGTCCCATAATTTGTCCAGCCATTTGTCTTTCTTATTAGAGCCTTGCCCTTTCCTTGGTCCATCTTTAGATCAGCTAAGGCCCAAATTTTGAAAAACCAAGGCCAACGCTTGTTCAATATCTGACCCACAATTTGTCCAGCCATTTGCCTTTCTTACTAGAGCCTTGACTCGTCCTTGGTCCATTCTTAGATCAGACAAGGCCCAACCTTGGATCAGCAAAGTCCTATTCTTGCGCGAGTTAAGGCCCATCTTTTGATGGGCCGTAATTGATCTTTTTGATCCTGAAAAAGTCTCCTTCTCAAAAAATGAAGTGGGACTTTTCCGGTACGTTCGTCGTGAAATAGTTGTGTTAAAAAATTTAGTAGTACTTTGCCGGTACTTTTGCCTAAAAAAAATTAGGTGGGATTTTTCTGGTACTTTCGCCCTGAAGAAGTCTTGATAAAACGGCACATGATTTGAACTTTTTTGGTACTTTACTTTAATTTCAACAGTACTCGTTTGGAACATAAATCCCATCAGAACTTTAAAGAAATTCGAAAATATAACATGGAACTTATCTAGGTACTTTGGTCCCAAAAATTCTGTAGAACTTACGAAAATTTAAAAAGAATTAAGCTTAACTTTTACGGTACTTTTGTAAAAAAAAACTGCTCAATATAAATAATAAAAAAATTTAGTGTGACTTTTTCGATAATTTGTATTAAAAAATTTCCATCGGAATTGATAAAAATGAGAAAACAGTACAAGGGTACTTTTTTCGTACTTTTGTCCTAATTGGACTTCAAAAAATTGATAAGAAATGTTGGTTAATTTTTTTAGTTAGAATTAATTTTTAAATTAAAAATTTAATTATGTCATGCTTGTTTGAACACCAATCTTCTTCGGCTGAAAATTTCATTCACTATTTCACTTTTTTGTTGAAAATTCAACTATTAGAGGTTTAAAATTTCAATCGCAAATTTAAATATTTGTTAACAAAATTTTCATGTTTGATAGAAAATTAATCTTTTCATTTGAAAATTTATTATTTTGGCTGAAAATAAGTTTTTTGATTGAAAATTGATTTTTTTAACTAAAAGTGTAACAATTTATTATTTAAATTTTTTTAACGGAATTTAATCTTTTTGGTACAAAATTTATTTGTTTGGTTGAAAGTCTAACTATTATGATGAAAATTAATTTTATTATTAATGTGTTATCAAATTTAATTTAATTTATTATTAAGTACTAATTTTTCTGATAACTAGAACCTTAGCTGGACTTTGTCCGGGATAAATAGTGGCCCAACTCAAATGGAAAGTTGCACCAGAAGAGCCAGACAAAATAAATTTGTTAGGGTGGAATCAAAGAGAATTTGAATTAAAAAATAAATATAAAGGAACGAGGCGTGGATAGAAAAAATGAAGCTCTTGAGGACGATAAAGAGGGAGCTGTTAATAGGGTTGAGGGGGAAATGGAATAATGGGTGGTGGAGATAAAAGGCGTTGTGCATTATGAATATACATGCCTTGAAACGCGAAAGGTGTCTACTGTCTACTCGTGGCACGTTATGTACTTTTACTCTCAGAAAACAGTACCCGTAAAAGTATTAGCATTTTATTGGCCAGCTCTTTTTTCTTCTTTAAGAAAGCTCAGTGAGGGGGGAAAAGAAAGTTCTTTTCCTTGTACCAATTCTTTATTTTTTGTTATTTAAAAAATTTTTTTTAATTTAAAAATTGTAATTAATTAATTAATTATTTATTTGGATCAATTCAAAAATCAAAAGATGTTGGACCACACCTTGCCGTTTCATATCATTCTGAATATCAACCTCAGATGAAAGTCATCCACTTTTGCGAATATAAAATAATAATTTTTATATAAATTTATTCATATCTGCCAAGTTGCAGCTGATACACAGAAACATAATTATAATTCATATTTTAAATTGCAGTTGGAACATTTATGCGTAAAACAGAAATGGGGAAAAATATTTCGTTCATTTGAACATTCGGAACTTCAGGTACATCTAAAATTTAATTTTTCTCCTATTAAAAGTATTGATATTTCAAATTAAACAATATTTCAATTTTTAACCAAAAACAGTTGAATTTAATCAAAAAATAGAAATTTTCAACAAACATTGTGAATCCTCAACCAAGAAAGAGTCATTTCTAACCAAACATTTGTAATTTTTAACAAAAAAAAATGCAATTTCAACAAAAAATAGATCAACATTTAACCTAAAAAGATAAATTCCCAACTAAAAAGAATTATTTTTAAACAAAATTGTTAAATCTTCAACGAAATAATAAAATTTAATTCAACTTCAATTTATTGAAAATTTCTTGACTCTATGAGGTTTTCCCTTACATTCCATGACTTTCTGGAATTCCCTAGCTTGTAGCAGCCCTAATTCTTAATCATTTTTCATATTTAAAAAACTGGGGTTTTCAACCCTTATCACTTCCTTTTGCAATTTTTGGTTAAAAACTATCACCAATTACACTAATTCAGTTACTCCGAATTTTATTTTTATAAATTTCTTTTTATTTAAATATTTATTTTATCCTTTTTATACAATCTTTACGTATTTGACTAGCATCATTAACAGTGCGCTAATCGCGGTTTTAGTTTTTGGGTTTGAGGATAAAAATAATGTTTAATAAAAAATAAAAATTTCTTATGGTTATTTATTTTATTTTTGTTTGAAGGTCATATAAATATAATTTTCCTAAGATTCTTGAGGAAGTTCAAAATGATTTTTGAAAATTTCAGATATACCTCAAATAAAACTTTGAACAAAAAAGATCATCTTCAACAAAAAAAATTATTTTTTAACCATAATAGTTACACTTCGAACCAAAGAAAATTTTCAACAAAATAATTGAATCCTCAACCAAAAAAGACTTTCATTTTAAACCAAAAGGTTTAAACAATTTCTACCAAAATATATTATTATTAAAAGATAATACTGCGTATGATAATAATAATAATTTCAGAAAGAAAAAATGTAGCAAATTATAATTTAAGGAGATTAATAATTTTTAATTAATTTGATTTAGGATTATGGAAATAAGTGTTTCTTAGGTTTCTCGAGAAAATAAAAAAAACGGATTTTGGAAGATTTCAGATAGGTTCAAAAAGTATCTAGAAATTTTTAAAAGTTTTTTTCTTTATTTTGCAAGGTTTTACAAAGTTCGCGGAAAAAATTGAGTTCTAAGTTGTAAATTATTCGGAATCTCTTCAAAATTTCTAAAATTCCGAAAAAATTTTTAAACTGACTCAGTTTTTTGGTTAAAAATCTTTAAAAATCTACATTTTGTTTTACATTTGTTAAAATCTATTTTAGTTGAAAATTATTTTTGTAACTTTTCAAAACTTTTAAATATCTATTAAACTTACTCAAATTTTTTGTGAGATTTTTAATTTTGAAAAATTTGGCTTTAAAATCGTCTATACTCTGTTACAAAAACTAAAAAAATTATTTGAAATTACAAATTTTCCAGGAATCTTAAAAAAAATTATTATCATAAACCTTCCAAAATCTTAAAAAAGATTCAATATTTTATTTTAGAAACTTTAAAGCTCTACATTTTGTTATTATCATTTTTTATATTTTGTTATTATTATTATTATTATTATTAAATTATAGTGTGTTAGGAAAATTTGAAGAACAGAATAATTTTCCTATATTAAAAAAACATTTGCAATTAAAATATTCTCTTCTATCAATGATATTTAGAAACATTCAGAAATAGGTAAATCCACATAATCTCTTTTAACCTTTAAACGGCCAAAACGCCACTACCGGTACACTGCTTTTCAACGGCCAATAACTAAGACTATTCGACACTAAAAAAAATTGAGACACATATATTTTTATTGCTTAAGATCTCCTCTTTCCGACGGTGCCAATGATATTCCTCAAAAAATGTATTTATTATCCCAAAATGCAGTTTAAACAAAACAAAAACGTGATTTTTCGTGCCTATTTTTTTTTGTGAACCATTTTCCAAAGCTTTTCGAGACTGTAATTAACCTGGAATCTCACTAACCGGTGGAATAAATGT
>NC_046666.1:54452475-54458556 GCF_010883055.1 Belonocnema kinseyi
ATCAACAAGAATAAAAAGTTCTTGTAATCAGCCAAGGAATACGCCTGAATTTTTTCGAAGCGCTTTGAGCAAAATTTTGGATTTTGCATATGAACAATTTTTTCAAAATTCAAAATTTTGCTAAAAACGCTCCAGAAAAATTCAGGCGTATTTCTCGGTTGATCACAAGAACTTTTTATTCTTGACAAATTTTTCGAAAAGCGCATAGTTTTTCAATAAAAAATTTCCAACGACTCCGTAACCTTTATTGCACTCTGACATCAACCACACCTTCACCGCATTGTCATCCTGGGAATTTTCGAGTACACCCAGCAAAAAAAAATGGCAAAGCGTAAAGCCTCAAAAATTGCAACAAACTCCGAATCGGAATTTTCGAAAAATTGTTCATATGCAAAATCCAAAATTTTGCTCAAAGCGCTTCGAAAAAATTCAGGCGTATTCCTTGGCTGATTACAAGAACTTTTTATTCTTGCTGATTTTCCCGAAAAGCGCATCGTTTATTGTAAAAAAATTCATGAATGTTTTCACAAAAATTTTGCCATTAAGACGCCATTTTGAAAATACTAAAACGAAAAATCGATCTTTGAACCATGGTTTCTCAAAGTTTAGACATTTATTCCACCGGTTAGTGAGATTCCAGGTTAATTACAGACTCAAAAAGCTTTGGAAAATTGTTCACAAAAAAAATAGGCACGAAAAATCACGTTTTTTTTTTGTTTAAACTGCATTTTGGGATAATAAATAAATTTTTTGAGGAATTTCAGTGGCGCCGTCGGAAAGAGGAGATCTTAAGCAATAAAAATATATGTGTCTCAATTTTTTCTAGTGTCGAATAGCCTTAGTTATTGGCCGTTGAAAAGCAGTGTACCGGTAGTGGCGTTTTGGCCGTTTAAGGGTTAATACGATCAAGGCGTTATGAATAGAATCCGCTTGTCATTTTTAAAACATTTGGTGAAAAAAGTAGGAACAGAATTGTTACGTTTATTATTAAAGCCTAATTTACAATTTAAATTTTTTCTTCTAGAAATAAATTTAGTACTAGAAATTCCTCATTTGGAAATTGCTATTAACAAAATACCAGAAATTTCAAAAGCTCAAACTAAAAAAGGATTTTATGAAAATAATAACAACCAAAACACAAATGTTCAACTAAATGAAAAAAAAAAAAATAATTTTCTAGAAAAAAGAAAACACCTTTCTTCGATTAAAAGTTTGGCAACATCTTATTACTTGGAGGAGTATAAATTCAAACAAAATTTCAAAGGATGTGAAGTCTTTGAAATCAAATAAGTTTGCAGTGAAAGCCAAAAAAAGTAGAAGTAGAAAAGGCACAGAACAACCAAACAAATGGAAGAAGCATCAACTGGAGACCGTAAAGACTGATGTAAAAATCTCATACATATGTAAATACAAATTCATGAGACTCGGAAATCCTTTCAGAACCGGAAATCTGTAATGCGTTATCAGAGTTACACAATATCCGCATAACGGTAGCGGCAATATCGCGAGAACACAAATCCTTCGAACAAGTCCGAATCCCCTGGAACCATATAGTCAGATATAAATATACAGGTACCCATCCGTACATATCTATCTGGTCAGATCCGTCGAAACGATCCGTACATAACAGTGCTTTTAACCACGATAACGGAGAACCGTTTTCTCGCGCATTGATTCCCTTGGCAAAGCCAATCGATGTCAACGAGAGATTAGGGAAACCAAATACCCTTTGCCGGCTTATCAACCCCGATAGTCGCCAGCCATGAAATTAGAACAGAGCTTCTCTCGTGGATAGGAAAATGTAAGTAGCTGTATGTATATCTATAGAATATATCTATAAAATATAGGTATACAAAGTCTCTAGGCTACCATTTTATATTTTCGAGGAACGCCTTCCTGCTTCTCAATTCGATTTCCGGTAAGCCAACTTACTCGAAATTCCTGAACGCTCTTACACTTCCTATTTTCAATAGGTTTTAACGTTTAGGTTTTAAATTTTCAATATTCCGGGCTTTTGCTTTCAGTAAAAACTCTAAATGTTGCTTTAAAAATATCATGGTGTCTAGTGATATATAGTATATACACTGCTGTTGGAAATTTTCTGTACATCTAGAGAAAGTACAATCCATCTTCTCAATAATGCCGCTCTTAATAGTGACATTGATTCTAATCCGAGCTCGGGTTAGGGATGATCCATAAAATACGTTACCCATTTTTTACAATTTACCCCCCCCCCCATTACCCCCTTTGACATCCGTTCATTTGGTTATGAGCCCCCCCCCACCGATCGAAACGCAACCCTTCGGTAAAATCCGATTTTATGTTTATAGTATTTTTTGTGTGTTTATAGGGACTACGTGACCGCATGATGAATTTTAAACTTCGGTAATAAATCAGCAATTAGAATGTGAAAGTGGTTTTCAATATAAGTGTTGAAACGTGCCTCATAGAATTTTACGCGACAGCTAATCCAGCTATTATTGAATTTTTAAACTAAAAAAGGTAAAGTTTGACACAAAAATGGAATAGTTAAACTTGCAATTTACAAAAATGGAATAGTTAAACTTGCAATTTACAAAAATCATTTTAAACTATGTAAAAAAAAATTCTATCAAATACTTGATTATTTTGACTGAATTATTGAACTTTCTATACAACACGACGAATTTTCTATAGCATACCTTTGAATTGTCAAATGAAAAATATTGAATTTTGATCAGAATAAAGTTAATTTTATACCAAAAGAAGACGAATTTCCAAACAAAATACAAGAACTCTTAACCAAAAAGTTGAATTTTCAACTGAACTAGATTCATTTTCTACAAAAAAACGACTTTTTATTCAAATATTTCAATTTTAACAAAGAGTTGAATTTTTATTAAAAGAAAACCCGTTTTCGTCCAGCAATATTGAATTGGTACATTTTCAATTAGCAAATTAATTTAAAAAAAAAAAGGAATTTTTAATCAAATAGTTTAATTTTAAACCGGAAACATGCATTTTTTACGAAAATTTTGAATATAGAATTTTCAAACAAAAAATTTAATATTGTAGCGAAAAAAACGAATTTTTAACAAAATTCAAGAACTCTTAACCAAAAATTTTAATTTTCAACTAAAAAGGATGAATTTTTAAACAAAAGGATTAATTTATTAACAAAAAAGATAAATTTTCAATCAAATTCAAGAAGTCCCAAACAAAAATTTAACCTTTTTTCTAGTTTTGAAGAAAGTGGTTTAATTTTAAAACCTAGTTATTTAATTTTAAACTGAAAAAAACGTTTTTCAACAAAATTCAAGAATCTTAACCAAACAGTTGAATTTTCAAACCAAAAGATTAATTTATTACGAAAAAAGACGAATTTTCAATAAAATTAAAGGATTCTCAACCAAAAAGTTAAATATTTAAGAAAGAAAGAATTTTTTTTGTTTTTAAAAAAGTAGTTCGACTTTGAAACCTAGTTGTTTAATTTTTAACTAAAAAAGATAAATTTCTAAAAAAATATATTAATTCACTGCCACAAAAGTCGAATTTTAAATATAATTCAAGAATTATTAACCAGTCAGTTGAATTTTTAACTAAAAAAGACGAATTTTTAAACAAAAAATTAAATTTTTTACCGAAGGAAAAAGCAGATTTTTTGAACAATTTCAAGAATTTTCAATCAAACAGTTGAATTTTCAACTAAACAAGATGAATTTAAACAAAAAAGTTTAAGTTTCTACAAGAAAAACGAATTTTTGAAGCAAAATTCAAGAACTCTGTATCAAAAAGTTGAAGTTGCAACTAAAAAAATATTTATTTTTAGACCAAAAAATTAATTTATTACGAAAAAGATGAATTTTCAATAAAATTAAAGAATTCTGAACCAAAAAGTTAAATATTTAAGAAAGAAAGAATTCTTTTTAGTTTTTGAAAGAGTAGTTCAACTTTGAAACCTAGTTGTTTAATTTTTAACTAAAAAAGATGAATTTTTAAACAAAAATATTAACTTACTGCCAGAAAAGGCGAATTTTAAATATAATTCAAGCATTATTAACCAGTCAGTTAAATTTTTAACTAAAAAAGACGAATTTTTAAACAACAATTTAATTTTCTACTGAATGAAAAAACAGATTTTTGAACAATTTCAAGAATTCTCAACCAAAAAGTGGAATTTTCAACAAAAAACATAAATTTTTAGACAAAAATTTTAATTTTGTATTGGAAACATTATTCATTATCTGGAAGTGTACGAAATATTTTACAATATTTATTTTTAGAAAAAGATATTTCTCTGCATTCTAACAAGTTAATATACGTGTAAAGTTAATTTGATTGCCCCTCCCCTCAAATGATGACCAACCGTAGATTCTGTGAGACCCCCCCCCCACCACCATAAATTCGTAACGTAGTTTATGAAAGTTCCTAATAGTAATTTACACTTTTACTCCTGGACGAGACATTAATGCTAGCGCGGCACCATTCAGCCCCATTCAGAAAAAAGTTATTCCCCTACACAAGCCTGATAGCGGCACTATTGAGAAGGTGGACTGTACTAATAAAAATCACTGCCCCCTTTTAAAATTCAAACGTTAAACGTTCAAAACAGAAACGAGAAAGTTGATAAAATTCCAAGTTGAGTGGCCAATAATAGAGACCCTTTGAGCAGACTATACCAAGTGAGATATTTTAAACAATAAGGAAAGAATTTTTCGAAATTTACACCTGGACTTCAACTCGTGCCTTGACCTAGGAAAGTTGCAGCAGATATATGAAATTTGTGCCACATAGTCTTTGAAATCTTATCTTTAATTTAAGACAATAAAACTTTCAAAATATTTACGGGTTCACGAGATATGACTAAAAAATATTTATTTAAACATGCCAGACTTATTATCAATCACAGACTGAAGTCGTAAATAATAACCGAAACTGTATTTCCAGACAAGTATGACACCGTCTATTTATCAATGATTACTCAAGCTCTTTTAATGCTCATTATATGAAAGCTACATTTTTATCGGTCAAATAGGTTAAAAGGTAACGGAATTATCTATAAAACGAGCAGGATGAAGTTATTTTTTCGATTTTTGAAGAAGATATTGCAAAAGTAGTACAATTTTCAATGTTTTTTTTTAATTCAAATAAAATATTATTGCTTAATGAACATTTTTCAATGTCCTTTCTAAAATTTTACAGGTAAGCATCTAAAAAATTGTGCAAACTTATCACCATCATTTTCAACATTTTTGCTTCCATGGTGCAGAATGTTTAAAGTAGAAACAAACATGTTGATCAAATTTATATATTTTTTCTGCTGAAAGAAATATTTGTGTAAAGTATATAAAATGAGTAATCATGAGGCTTGTATTAACTTTATTTAAGGAAATCTGTATTATCATCAGAGGTATTTACCATCGATCAGTGTAAACTGTGTAATCAGTGTTATTATAGTTATTATGTTATTATAGTATAAGACTTTTAGTACATAAAAGAAAAGGTTTGAAGGTAATACAGCAATTTCAAAAAATGTAAATACCGCTCGTACGGCAGCCTGAAGTTATCTCTGTTTGAATCTGGCTTAGACGATATCTCGACTTTAAGCCATCGGAAATAGAAAAAGTTATGAAATTAGTCAAACATAAACTTGTAGCTATCGTGTGAACTAGGAGAATTCACATGCGATAACATAAAACAAAATGGCGGGCTTTTGAAATTTCCGACATTTTTTTAACTTCAATTGTTTTAACAATTGAGTAAATATTAATTAAAATGTATAATGCTAGATCATATTGAAGCTATACATGTGCAGATAAGTGTACCAAATTTAAGCTTGATAAGTGCAAAACTTTTTTTTCTAGAATGTCAGCCAAACCAAACGCGTTGTTTTGAGAAAAACGTGATTTACTTTTTTCTTCCAAAATTTACCACATACACCAAATTTCTATAGTTTGTATGCAAAAATAGCCTCTTACCCTTAATTGGCGATGCCTGCACCATACGAGGGTGGATTGATAAGTTTCCGGCCTGACCAAGAAAAACAACGTTTTTAAGAATTTTTTTTTTTTTTATTTCTCAACATAATCTCCTCCAAGGCTG
>NC_046666.1:54458656-54490222 GCF_010883055.1 Belonocnema kinseyi
GCTATCTAAGGATGGTACTATAGAACGCCACCTCAAGGTAGGCCTAGTGGCGCCATCTCTTGGTCAGGCCGGAAACTTATCAATCCACCCTCGTATATCACTACACAAACCTGTAAATTTCAGAAAATCGGTTTTTTGAAAGAAAATAAAATGGCCGACTGCCCTCTTAACGCCATTACTGACTAGATAGAAAATACATTTTTTAACTGAATTTTTTCTGAAAAAGATCGTCTCACATCGCTCCATTAGGAAGCGAACCACATTGTAGCGAAGAGGGTATATCTTTTTTCAAACAAATTTGATTTAAAATTTTCAATTCCCAGTGGAACGAAGTGAGTAGACCTTTTTTTAGACAAAATTTAATTTTCTATTTATTTAAAGAATATATAAAATATAAATAAATAAAAGATTTACTAAACTAAATAATAAAAAGAAGATAAAATAGAAACAAAGTCAATTTGGGGATAGAAGAACTGAATGTTCGATGAACTTTCGGGAGGTGGGTTCACAGTTTAGTGCGCCGATAGGAATAGATGAAAAGGCGTTCAAACGTGAGAGAAGGAGAGGGAATATGAGGCATGAATAGAGCATCTATGGTTAAAAAGTGGGATAAGGTGCTCAGGGAGCGAGGGACTTGTAAAATAGGAGAGGTGAAGCATTAGGGTAGAGGGGAAAAATGAGAGGAAATAGTGAGAGGGTTTATGGAATAAATGGTTTGTGAAGGGGTGAAAAGAAGAGTGAAAATTATAGTGAATGGTTATTGCGGGAATACTTATAAAATATGTTAGAAAGAGAGTAAAAAGCATATGAAGGATAGACGGGTAGGGAGAGGATAGAGGAGGTATAATGTATAAATGGGATGGGACGAGTTAGAGATAAGGTTTAAAGATTATAATGGATAGCTGGTGCAATGGAGTGATGATAAGGAGAATAAGGAGCTAAGGGAGCAAGGATCATATAAAATAGGACGAGAAACGAAGGATTAGGATAGAGGGCTGTGAGAGAGGGTGGGGGGGCTGAGTGAGGAGAAGATATAGGAAGTATAATGAATAAATGGAATGGGAAGAGTTAGAGGGAGAAGTAATGAGTAAAGGGCGTCGCTTTCGGAAGGAAGGGATTTTAATTGGTTAAGGATCCAAGATGGAGAGGGACATGTAAAATAGGGTAGGGGGAGAGTAAAACGGATATTAAGGATAAATGTAGAGGGAAGGGGTAGATTAATGAGGTAAGGGAATAGAGCGGTGACTGGTGCAAGGGAGAGCCTTAAGGAGGATAAGGAGATAAGGGACAAGGATCATGTAAAACAAGAGGGAGGGAGAGGAGAAAAAGTATGAAGGACAGAAGGGGAGGGAAGAGGTAGAATTGAAAAGTAATCTTTTTTTCTCAAGAAAAATTTCCTCCTGTTCTTCTCTTTTTTTCCTTTTCCTGTCCCTTAACACCAAACATGTAATTCCCAGTTTCATGCCAATTAATTAAATTAGATACAGGAACTTTCCCTTATTTCCCCTATTTTCCCTAAAAAATAAACTATACTTTTTATTATGAAAGTTTCTTATTACGATAAGAGGCATTCAGCTTCTATTTTTTATTTTAGGCTACGAAACCCCTATTCTAGTTTCCCTATCCATATAATCCATTACGGAATGACTAGCTTCTCTTTTGTCTTTGGCTCATTTCCTCGTGGAAATTCTATTATCGCTACGTAATGACGTGTTACTTGTGCGATTAATCGTATTCTGGAAACAGCCTCCACTTCGTCCTTTCCCAGTTCGCTCATTTTCGCTATTCTCTAGCTACCATATTACACAATTAATGTGAATGACGTCCATGCAGAGATCCCTCTTGCCCACGTTATGAGACATTAAACTCAATTTAGTAATTACTGACATTAGGTGTTTTGATAGTACAAAATTGCTGGGCACTTATAATTCAATAAATAGTTCGGGGCTCAGTAATTTTTCAATAATTATCGAACAGTGAAGAGAGGAGCTGACAGTGACCAGAATATGAAGACCAATTTATTTTATAATTGAAGTCTTGCTCGACAAGAACATAATAATAATTCACCATTTTTGAAGGGGTACATGTGGGTGATTTCAATACCCTATCTTTTTGTAAATGGATCAGTAAATGTCGTCCATAAAAGAAAAAAAAAGAGAAGATTGATGGCCGAATGAGATATCTTTTGATCGTTTCATTTCAATGATTGCGCTAATCAATCTTGTTATTTGGATTTAATAGGAGTGAAGGAAAACGAGAGCAGAACAATGAGGGTTGAATTTGATTGCATTAAATTATCTTATCTAATAAATAGATTTCTGATAGACTTTTTTAAACAAAATTTTAAGCCCAATATAGGAAAACTGAAATTCTTCCCTTACCTTAAATTTCAAAAGTACATTGAAAAAAATGGTTAGTTGAGCCAACTTTTAATTAGTAAGATATCGCACTGCTATTTTATTATTCGATACTGCTATTTTATAAGTGGTTACAACAATTCCATTAGTTGCAGTGACTATTTAGTTAGTAACGGCAATTAAGTAAATGGTTGTCCCAACTAATAAAATAGCAGTACCATATCTTATAAATTAAATAGTTGGCCCAACTAACCATTTTTTTCAGTGATCTAAAACATTCCTTGTGCTCCTAGAAAGTTGTAAAACTTAGAGAAAGTGGAATCAAAACCATTGGTAAATCAATAGAATAACTTTTGAAAAATTAATTTTCAGAGTTAATATCCGTTTTTTTGTTGTTGATGAAACTTAATTCATTTAACTTAAAACTTTACTATTCAAGTTAGAGATTCATCATTTTAGTTGAAAATTCATCTCTGGTTGAAAACCAATCTATTTTCAGTTGAAAATTAATTCTATTTCTTTTAAAAGTCTATTATTATATTTTTGGTAGAGAATTCTTATTTTTTTGTTCAAAATATTCTTTAGTTGAAAATTTAATTATATTGTTGAAAGTTCAATATTTTTGTAGAAAATTCGTTTGCGTGGTTTAAAAATTTCAGACTCATCATTTTAGTCAAAAATTCATCTCTGATAGAAATTTTTAATATTTGTTTGACGTACGCTTTTTGGTAAAAACTCATTTATTTTAACTCAATCTTCTACTATTCCAGTTGAAGATTCGTCATTTTACTTGAAAATGTAGCACTTATGGTAAAATTTAATCGCTTTAGTTAAAAATAAAATTTTTTTTGGTTGAAGCTAAATTATTCTTGGTTGAAAAGTCATTAAGAATTGATCTTTTTAGTTCAAAATTTTTATATTTCTTTCAATACTTAAATATTGTGTTGAAACTTAAACAGTTTTATTCAGAAAGTAACTCCTTTTGATTCGAAGTACAATTTTTTTTATATTTTCAATCTGTTTCGGTTGAGCATTTTTATATTTTGCTAAAAATGTGTCGTTTTGTATTGAATTTAACTGTGCTTGACATTAAACTATAATGATTTTTGTTTTAAATATTAAATATACATTTTTTTTGTGGTTAAATCTATTTTTTTACGTTTCAATTACTTGTTTAAAAATTGAAGTCCTTTTTTAAAAAATTTGTTTTTCGGTTAAAGATTCATTATTTTAGTTGAAAATAATTTTTGAACTTAAAATTTAGCTATTCAATTCTTGATTAAAAACGTATCTTTCTTATTTGAAAATGCAACGTTTTGGTGAAAAAATTATTTTTATGTATGAAAACTCAACTATTTTGTTTAAAATTCATGTATTTGTTGAAAATTCGTCTTTTTGATAAAAATATTATCTTCTTACTGGTAAATTATTATTTTTGATTGCAGATTTAACGACTTGCTTCAAATTTGATCTCCTTCGTTGACAAATATTTGTTTTTTTAATAATGATTCATCATTTTAGGTTAAAAATTCATCTGTTTGGTAGATATTTGAACTATTTTGTTAAAATTTGTTTTCTTAGTCAAAAATTATTTTTTCTACTATAAATTTAACTTTTCAATTTTTGGTTCAACAATTATATTTTTTTGTTGAAAATTCAATTATTCGATTGAAAATTTATTTTTCTAACTAAAAACTTAAATATTCTATTTTTGATGGAACATTCATCGTTTGGGTTGAATATTCAACTATTTGGTTAGAAATTCATTTCTTTATTTGAATATTTATCATTTTAGTTTAAATCTTCATTTTTTTGTGGTAGAAAATTTAATCATTTTGTTAAAAGTTTTACAGATTTTTACAGCAATTTACAGCAGATAATTAATAATTATAAGCAAACATTTAAATAAGATAATCAAATCTATTTTAGCATATTAAAACGTATCGTGTATTAACTATAAATGACATTAAATTAATTATTTTACATACATTAATATTTTTAATCAATGATTATCTATTTTGAGATATTATTTACTGTAAATTGGTTTCCCCTATTTCATATTTGCTTGGAAATTGATCTTTCAAGTTTATTATCTAAATAATTATTAAAATATTTTGGGTGGAAATATCAACTATTACACTTTGTGTTGCGAACATATTTTTTATTGAAGATTCATCTTTTTTATGGGAAATTTTTCTATTATCTTGTTTGTGTAAATAAAAAATTGGTCCGAGAAAGTCAGGGAATTTCTAAATTGGGATTTTGTAGAAACTCTTAATACGAATATTTTAGATTGATTCAAATTAATTTATTAGTCAGTTGCAATAAAAAAGTGGAATAAACAAAAATCGCAAAAAATGGCGTCAGTAGGAATTAGGCCCGGACTATCTGAGCGCTACCGCCTGATCTAACCGTGAGTTCAAATTGATTGCGTTTCCCCTTCTCATTTTTATATTATGTTCGAAATTGCCTAATTTTGTTACTACTTTTATTAAATTGCTTCTGAATCTTTTTCTTTTGCTCCGTCTCAGAAAAGTAATTTCGTTTGCCTCCGCAGGAACGGTATCATAATGTCTTCCATATTACTTACAAAGCGGAAAAATTAAATCACTCAGTGATTGTAGCAAAAGTAGAGCTCATTCATGAAACAAATGAATTTATTCCCCACTTGACTACCGATTTACAAACGCTTACTCAAATCTAATTATCCTTTGAGATACCTTTCCTCGCTTTCTTGCAGTGAATAATTTCATTTTTCTCAATTTCTTATCTCACACTTTTCTGTCTGTATCGTTTTAAAGAACATTTATTATATTTTATAATTCCTACACATTTAAACGTATTTTCTATGTAAAATTTATTGTTGAAATTAAATCTACATTTGTTATAAGGCAGCGCATTTTCATATTTTAGAAGATAAAGAAATTCGACACAATCGATTTTGATTCTGAATTTTGTGTAGACGAGTCGAATGATTTTCATTGTCCTGAAAATTGTCAGGTTCTGGGGAAAAAGGAAGCGATGTCAGTACCGACACGTAGTTGTAAGCGAGTTGTCGTCTTTGGAATTCGTTGAGTTACTGATTCACTAGAATGTCGTAAAAATCTTTCAAACTATTTGCGTGACACGGGGACGTGCCGTTCAAATAAATTGAGTTACATAAATAGGAAAAGACGGCACATTTACGATTTTATATTCTTCCACTTTGAAATAGAATTTACAATAATATTTCATATATTTTCTAAAATATAAATTTGAATCTGCCAAAAATCACTGATTCGACATCAATTTTGACTGTTTCAAAAAATTCGAATTCAGCGACGGAAAAATCAGTGAAAAGTGATGTTTAAATTAGTTAATTTGACTGACTGATGATGCAAATTATTTTGAATGATCCGATGTGCTAAATTTCAAAATTAAAATTTTAGGTTTTTTAGCAGAAATGGAATAGTTAAATTTTCTTTTGAAAAACGCATTTTCAACAAAATACTGAAATTTTCAACCAAAGAGTTAAATTTTGCAACTAAAATGAATCTTACAACCAAGGGGTTGCATTATCAGCCAAAATCAACGACAAAGCAAAATTAATCTTTAAGAAAATAGTTCGACTTTTACCAATCTAAATAAATTTTTAACCAAAGTTGATTTTGCAAACAAAAAGATCAATTTTACCAAAAATGGAATAATTGAATTTTCAATTAAAAAAACTTAATTTTCAACAAATAAAAACGTAAATTTTTAATAAAGCAGGCTAACTTTTAAACAAGCGTTTGAATTTTAACCCAAAAACAAAACAAATTAAAAAACGAATTTTCAACCAAATAAATAAATTGTTTACTTTACAAATGCATTTTTTACTAAAATAATGCATTTTTAACTCATTTTTCAACAAGTATTTAAATTTTGAAGCGAAACCAAAAATAAGTTTTCCACCTGGAAAGTGAAGAAATTTCAACTAAAAATTTCATTTCCAACCAAAAACGGAATAGTTAAATTTTCAGTTCAAAAGATTAATTTGTAGCCAAAGAGATCATTTATTTTCTAACAAAAGAGTTAAATTGATTACCACGAACATAAATTTTCAATTATAATAAGAAATATCAATTCTTACAAATAATCTACTAGTTGAGATTTCAATCAAAAAATATTATAATTTTAAGTAAAAAACAGTTTAATTTTCAACAAAAAAATGAAACGAATTTTCAACCAAATGATTTAATTTTTTACCGAACAGATACATTTTTAACTAAAATTATGAATCATTACCAAAAGAATGCATTACCAAACTAATTTTTAATTTTTGAACGACGTAGTTCAATTTTCAAACAAAACAAAAAATGAATTTTTCACCTAGAAAGTTAATAATTTTTAACTAAATAGTTTAATTTTTAACTAAAAAAGATCATTGTCAACGAAAAACGGAATTGTTAATTTTTCAATTAAAAACATTAATTTTCAACCAAAAAGAGCAACGAATTTTCAACAAAATAGGTCAATTGATAACCATAAAAATAGTTGAATTAAAAAAAATGAATTTTGAAACAAGAAGATTTATTTTCTACCAATAAAGACGAATTATTGAGGTTCGTGAAGCTGACAGGACCACATTGCAAAAATGGACTGAAAACCTGTAGGGAATTTAGGGCTCATTTAGGGCTAATTTAAGGCCCCATTGTCAAATTTAATGCTCTTTATTTAAACAAAAAAAACCGGTGGTCCTGCTAGCTTAACGTTAAGATGCCAGAACCACACAGAGTAAAAAACTAATTTTTCAAAATTTTGTTGCCTTATCATTTAGGGCTCATTTAGGGCTCATTTAGGACTGACTTAATGCCCTATTGTCAAATTTAATGCTCCGCAATTTTTCGAAAAAACCTGTGTTCATTCTAGCTGAACGTTAACGATAGCAGGACCACACAGAGAAAAAAACAACTGAGGCATTATTTCTTTCCACAATAATTTAGGGCTCATTTAGGGCTCTGGCAATATGGGAATGAAATTTTTTTTTAAATTGTTTAAACAATTGTTGTATAAACAATTCTAGTAAAAATGAATTCAACAAATTTCTTTTTCTGTCCTGTATTAAGGCTCACTTAGGACTCCATGAATATAATATTTGAATTTAACAAAAAATTGTTTAAACAATTATTGTTTAAACAAATTTACCACAAAAAATTATTTTCTTTTCGTTTCTCTTGCATAATTTGAGGCTTATTTAAGGCTCCTGAAATATCATCCACTGAAAGTCTTACGATATTTTCTTTGCCCTGTTTTTTTGTTATAAAGGGTGATTTTTTTTAACACGAAACTTTCAAATATCTCGAAAAATAGACACTCAATGAAAAAATGTTATGAATCAAAATTTTATCACACTGAGGAGTAAATACACTGATGTTAAAGTCGGTTCCCCCACACCGCCCCCGGGGGTGCGGGTGGGGCAAATTCGACATCTTAAATGATATTTGAAAATTTTACCTTAACGTTAACGTTAACGTTAACGTTATAAAAAATACGTTCAAGATTGCTGTAAAACGTAATAAAAATGATGTTATCAAAAATTTCCTTCATAAAATAATCTAGGGCTCATTTAGGGCTCTGGGAAAATGATAATTACACATTTAAAAAAAATGTTTAACAATTTTTATCTTTATTTACAAAACATACTAGAACTCAACATTTGGGAATACCGGCCCAAATTAGTCCTAGAGGAGCCCTAAATTATGCGAGGAGTAAAAATGTGTTTTATGGTTTTCTTCACGTATTTTTTATAACGTTAAGGTGGCAAAACACCATATATAACCAAAAAAACGGCTAAGGATAAATCGCAAGACCTTCGGTCGATGATATTTCAGGAGCCTTAAATGAGCCTGACATTATGCAAAAGAAACGAAAATAAAATAATTTTTTGTGGTAAATTTGTTTGAACAATAATTGTTTAAACAATTATTTGTTAAATTCAAACATTATATTCATGGAGTGCTAAGTGAGCCTTAACATAGGGCAGAAAAAGAAATTTGTTAAATTCATTTTTACTAGAATTGTTTATACAGAAATTGTTTAAACAATTTAAAAAAAATTTTTTTTTTCTCATATTGCCAGAGCCCTAAATGAGCCATAAATTATTGTGGAATGAAATAATGCCTAAGTCGTTCATTTCTCTGTGTGGTCCTGCTGGGTTAACGTTAAGCTAGCATGACCACCGGTTTTTTCCAAAAATTGCGGAGCATTAAATTGGACAATAGGGCTTTAAGTGAGCCCTAAACGAGCCCTAAATTATAGAGGAAAGAAATTTGGAAAAATTAGTTTTTTACTATGTGTGGTTCTGCTATCTTAACGTTAAGCTAGCATGACCACCGGTTTTTTGTTTAAATAAAAAGCATTAAATTTGTCAATGGGGCATTAAATTATCCCTAAATGAGCCCTAAATTCCTTATAGGTTTTCAGTCCATTTTTGCATTGTGGTCCTGCCAGCTTAACGGGCCTGAATTATTGTTCTAAATAGTAACGTCAAATGGCCGAATCAGCAATTTAGAATGATAGTAACAGTTCATTGTTACTTTCATGGGTAAAATCAGTCATTTTCTGATCAGTTGTTTTTATTTATTGAACAGAACATTTCAATTTTCATCAACAAGATCAATTTTCTACTGAAATAATGTAACTTCGAAAAAATAAAAGTAATTTCGAACAAAGTGTTTCAAATTTCAACCGTGTACTTGAATTCTCAATACAAAAATTAATTCTCAAGAGAAATTTCTACTAATAAAGACTAATAATAAAGTCATTTTGAGTGTTTTAAACTGTAATTTTAATTGATTCAATCAGTAATTGTCAGTGATATAACCAATAACGTTGATTGCCCAAATCAGTCATGTTGATTGATCTAATACGTGAATTTCAATATGTTAGTCATTTATTAAGAGTCTAATATTTCATTTTATTTCATTTTATTTCTTGTAAAAAATATACTGCCCGAAAAAATATCAGATCTATAGTTCATTTTACTTTATATTCTGGTAGCCCTTTTCCTTCCAAATTTTGATTTTAATTTCCTGTATAAAATTCAAGATCAATATGCGACCTTCACATCATTAGTGCCTAGGTCTTGAATTTCTTGCGAGTCTTCTAGGTCAAGATTCCCAGGTATTATTTTTCGTTAGGTCTCCTTTCACTCTTCGGCAGCTGATTCTGGATGCAGAAAGAACTTTAGGAAACCGGTTTGCCGATTCCGTCGCACCAGCTCCCTCGGGATCTTGCGGTTTCTACGTGGCGACGAACTTTTTTTTATTTTCACCGTTTTGCTTGTCATACAGCGCCTGGGACTAATAAGAATCCTCCCAGAGATAGCTGATGCTTCCAACTTTAATATTTTAAAAATACCCGTTGTATGCTCTATACTTTAAAAGAATTAACAGAATTTTAGAAAATGGAAAAAATAAAAATAAGTCTCAGTAAATTTGTGGTCAGTTCATTATTTTTCAATAGGTTGATTTTTGCAAAAGCGTTTTCCAAAATAGAAAATGATTTCGAACAAAAGACATTAAAGATCGACATTGAAATCTACTTTCTTATAAACCATTTTATGCACCGAAATCAAAATATGAAGAAGTTTAAAAATCAAAATTGGATTTTCAGCTACCTCATTTCTGGCTTATCAAAGACAAATGTATAACAAATAACAAGAGGTAGAATAAAAAAGAGTAAATCGAAAACAACCTCTAACTCTTACCTCACTCTTTCTCCGTCTTTTTATACTACTAGGGACCAACGGGCTTTTTGAAGCCTCAGACTTTCTTATCGGGGATTATTTATAGGAAACTATAAGTTTAAATAAATCGTATATAATTCAATAAAATCTAATGTAATCCGCTGTAATACTATTAAATCCAAACTTAGTGGAAAGTGGTCCTAAGTCTGCACAGTAAAGAATTTTTGTTTAAAACAGAGGGTAAACAGGGTTTAATGACTCTTTAATTTATTTGGCAGATACCAAGATTTATTATCTACAATTCTATCCCATTCGAAGCAATGTGGAGTGATTTTTGCGGTCGCAATGCAGCGCAAAGTGAAAAATTCGATTGTTCTATTTCTCAAAATGGTGGTCCTAAGTTGGCACCCCCTGGTTTTTAGTATACACATAATTTTGTCCGCTTAAATGCAAGAAAATGGGTATCTTATGTAAGTTGTAGACGATAATCGACAAATTTAAACAATTTACAATGAAAGAACAAGTAAAATATTGTCAATGAGGAAAGACAGAAAATAACAGGACACCTACCAAAGACCAAGCAACATGCAGTCAAAATACAACCAAACTGAAAAAAAAGAAACGACTGACATGGAATTGAAACACAACAAACTAAAACAACACACAAATAACAACAAAAGCCGCAAAAGAGGTGCCGACTCAGGACCGCTATGCATATGTTTACACGTTCCATTATATTACGTGGACGTAACAAATCGATTGAAGTTTTCTAAATATTTACACACCTGTAGCTGCTTCACAAGAATGGACGGAAATGGAATTCAGTTTGCATGCAAAATTTAAAACCCGCTCACGCTGTTAAGCGAAAACTAAAATGACCATTGTCAGCGTAAATTACGTCCATCTCTGCAAACCTGTCATACGAGAAAATGGTTAAACCGACACGCGCGCCATCTCTGAGAAAACCAAATGTGCTGGCTTAAGCCGTAGTGCCTAAGTCGGCACTGCCGACTTAGGACCACTTTATCCTATTCAATGAAATGCAAAAAAAAACGGAAGTAAATCTACTAGAATTCAAATATTGTATATATAATTAATTGAAACAAAAAGTAACGGAATAAAGAAAAAAGACAACAAAGAGGAAATAAATAAACAGAAGAAATAATGAGATAAAACGAATGAATAGAAAAAAGGAAATAAAAATCGAAAACATTTCGATTTTGTTTTCGAGGTTGCACTAATTGCCGAGATCGAAGATTCATTAATTAAGGACCGTGCACCGTTGTGAGGAGTGTATGTGAGGTTCTTGAATCCCTTCCAGTCACGAAATGATCAGAAAGGAACCTCGGATTAAATGCGCTGTGAAAAGCCGTAAATAAACGCTAAAAAGCCATTATTAAGCGGCGCCTTATTTTAGTGGAAAAATACAGTTTCTCATGTCTAAACTCTGCGGTTTTCCTGGTTCCACACCTTAAATCCTCCCCACCTTCCTACAAAGTCTGATTCCCCTTTCTTTACTCTTTTTCTCTGGTTTCTTTCTATTCATTTTTTGTCCTTTCCTTTCTAGCTTTTCTTCTTTTCACTTTCTCATGGTGGAAAGATTTAGGAAGATATTTAAGAGACTTTACTTTACTTATACAAATAAATGTTCCCTCTGTAATGGAGTTCGTTGAAGCAACAAATTTCTCGATTTTATTTTATCTCGAAATCCTCTATTTTTTCTTTAATTCGACTCTTGAATATTCGAAAAGCTAGTTATACGAGGAGAGTCAAAGGTACTGTAAGAGAGATGGTAATTCTTTGAAAGAAATTAATTTGAAAAGGAGTTTTAAAAATTGAATATTCATAGTTTCGTATACTACTACAGGCTGGACGTAGGTCAGGAAAAATCCGTAAATCTGGCAAAAATGTGCGAAATTTTATTATTCATGGAAAGTCAGAGAAAAGTTAGGGACTTGGAAAAAATGCGTGCAAAGGTCAGGAAATTTCTATAAAAAGCACATTAGCTAACTGTCAAGGACATTAAATTTTATTTTAAATTGATTTATTCCGGTACTAAAATACTGCCTTTTAAAAATATTACAAGATTAAGGTTTTTGTCATTGGATATTAGCGGCCGGGGAAAATGAAAAAAAAATGTTCCTCAAATTTCTCTTACGATTTCTCTTTTTTTTTATAGTTGCTTCCGCCTGACGATTATATTTTAAATTAAAAATTGTATTGTTTGATTGAAACTTTAATTATTATTTTAAAAATCAACTTTTTGGTAGAAGCTTTCTTATTTAAATTTAAAATAAATTTCTTTTTGGTTGAAATATCCACTATTATATTCATATTTATTATTTCAATAAAAAATGTACCTCTTTCGTTCAAAAAGCTCCTTTTGGTTTAAACTTAATTTTTAAATTGAAAATTGAGCTATTCCAGTTGATGATTGATCATTTTAGTTAAAAATTCATCTTTTTTTTTTATTGAGGATTCTACTACTTGCTTGGTTTAAAATTGGTTTAAAATTAATTTTTCAAACTGAAAATGTTAGTCTTCCAGTTTTTGTTGAAAATTAATCTTTTTTGTAGAAAATTCTTCTATTTGGTAAAAAACTAATGTTCTTTTTGCGAAATTTCCTCTTTTTTGGTTAAAAATGCAACTATTTGTACAAAAACAAACTATTTTTGTTGAAAATGAATATCTTCGAGTTGAAGGTTCAACGCTTTGGATAAGCCATTTTTTTCCTTGCCTGCAAAATCTATATCTGTTGAAAATTCGTCTTTTTGGTTGGAAAAAATCATGAATTATTGAAAAGCTGACCTCTGGTTGACAATTTGTTGTGTTTTTTTTTGTAGAAAATTAATTTTTTTACTACAAATGTAACTTTTCCATTATGGTAAAACTTTTACTATATTTTAGTTGAAAATGTAATTGTTTTTTTTTTTTGCAAATTCAAGTCTTTTTTTTAACTTTTTTTTTTAGTAGAAATTTCATCTTTTTTGTTGCAATATCAACAATTAAATTTCTTGTTGATAATTCATCTTTGCAGCTTAAAAATTGAACTTTTTGATTGAAAATTGAACTATTTTGTTGAAATTTGATTGTTTTGTTTAAAAGTTTACTATTTACATTAAAATTCTCTTTTTTTTAAATATCAACTATTGCGTTTGTCGCTGAGCTGTTTTGTAGAAAAAATAACGATTTTGTTCAAAATTGGTCCTTTTGATTGAAAATTCATCTTTTTTAGTAGAAAAGTAATCTGTTTTGGATTAAATAAATACATAGATTTCAAGTAGAAATTGTTTTATTCCATTTATTAAAGATTCTCTGTTAAAGGGAAAAAAGGAAAAATCAGGAGAAATTCTGGGAGTTTCAAAAAAAAAAAAAGAATTTTTTTTGCCATTCAGTTTGCTATAAAATTGATACGCATTTAAATTTATTTGAAAGTAAATAAATTAATAATATTTTTCACGAATTAATTTATTATTCTACTGGAATGAACTGAAGAAAATTATTACACTGACTATAAAATTGGCTATGAAATTCTCGATGACCCCACGAGAAATTTTCTCTGATATCTTTGCAGAGTTGGGTACTTCGTTTGGGGAAATCACGTGCTAGGTGGATATACTCTTAAAGCTTATACCAAAATTAAATCAAATTTTCTTGGATCATCAAACATTTCTCTAATCTTAATGGGATTTCAGTTATATTTTACTTACTCTGAGGATTAATTGTATACATTTAATTACAAATTAATTAAAAATTGTAGTTGAAGATAATATTTTCTTAAAAGATCCCAAAAATTGTAAAGGTTTTTAAAGAATATCGCACGACTTAAGAAAGTTGAAAAGGATTTCAAAAATCGCAGTTAACTCCTCTGTTTTATATTTAAAAAATTGAATGACACTATCTTTCTATTTTTTTTTAATTTATGCCACTATTGACACTATTTTGAATTTTTCAAGGAATCTGTGTTATCTTCAAAGAATAACAGAAATTCTGAACGTTTTTTTTGACTAGATGGAGCTGTGAATTAAAAACTTTTAAAATTAAATTTCTTCTAAAAATATCTTCTCCTTTCCTCCGCTGGGTAGGCGCTTTTCCCTTAAGCTACTAGAGAGATCGAAAGAAGAATCCTTTTTCAGAAATACAAGGATTATTTGGTCAGGCATTACGTATTTAAATATTTCAAGGAATCTGTGTTATCATTAGAGAATAACCGAAATTCTTAAAGTCTTTTCAAACTAGATGGAGCTATAAATGAAATCCTTTTTAAATTATTATTATTTTTTTTTTTTTGAAAAAAGACTTCCTTTGCGCCACTTGGAGCAAAAGAGATCTTTTTAAAACTCTTTTTCGTTAAGAATTTTCGTTATTCTCTGATGACAACACAGATTCCTTGAAAACTTCGAATATGTAACACCTGGAAAAAGAATGTGTGTATTTCTAAAAAAGGATTCTTCTTTCGATCCCTCTAGTAGCTTCCTGGGAATAAACCCGACCGGCATTCAAAAGTGATGTGGTTCGTTTCCTAATTTATCAAAGGAGATAATTTTTCTGAAAAAATTTAATTTAAAAAACTATTTTGAATTTCTTAAATGAGTCTGAGGCCTGTAATTTCCGTTTAAAAAACAATTGAATTTCTTAGATATAATTAGTCTCAGAGGATGGATTGAATATAAACATATTGAGAGTGTTCTTGGTGGTCTTGATACACAAAGGGTTCCCTTCGTGTTCGCGTTATTTGCTCTTTCGATTCATTTCCAATGTCTATCCAATTTCCACGGGGTATTGGAGATTTCATTCGAATGCCTCTTTGGGTCGAGAGGCTCTGCTTTATTTGCAACGGTAAAAAGCAAATTTGAATACCCCAGATATGGACATTTTGGTGCACAACGAAAGTTCAAATCAGATTTCGATACATTTTATTGGTTCTTATTTACATAGTCATAAAATTCGGCCGAAAAATAAACTCAAAAACCGGAAATCCGGAAAAAACACAAGTTCAGAGTGGATACATAAATCATGCCTTTATAAAACTAAAAAAATACAAAAATAGGTCAAAGATATAAATAGGTCGTAAAGTGTCGGTACGACTAGCGCGAATTTTAAACGTGATTAATATAGTAATATATATTTTAATAATATATAGTAATATATATTTTAAAGTGATTAATATAACCGTGAGGTGTAGCTTAAAGTTGAAGGATTTGCCTAAAATTCTTAGACAAAGGGAATTTTTTATAAGAATTCGGTTATTACATTTGAAGTAATTGTTTAATTAATTACTTATAATAATATAGATAAATTATATTAATAGAAAATTTAACAATAAATTATATTTTTTAGATTGCAAAAGTTTAAAAAATAAAAATTGTATTCATCATTCTTGGTTTGAAAATTCAAATGTTTTGTTAAACTTTTGTCTTTCTTGGATAGGAAATTCGTTTTTTTTTCTATTGAAATTTAATTCTTTCGTTAACAAATTAACTATTTTGTTGAAAATTAATTTCTCTTTTACTTGAAAGTTCAACTATTTGATTGAATATTCGGCTTCTTGGTTAAAATTCAAGTTTTTTTGTTGATTATTCATTTTTTGGGGGCTTCAAAGTCAACGGTTTTCTAAAACATTCGCTTCTTTAACTTCATAAGTAAACTTTTTTGTTAAAACTTCATCTGTTAGGAAGAAAATTTTGTTGTTGTAAATTCTTTATTCTTTGTTCAATTTAACTACATT
Organism: Belonocnema kinseyi; assembly: GCF_010883055.1. Classification (NCBI taxonomy): domain Eukaryota; kingdom Metazoa; phylum Arthropoda; class Insecta; order Hymenoptera; family Cynipidae; genus Belonocnema; species Belonocnema kinseyi. The sequence goes on from NC_046666.1 coordinate 54,474,450, forward strand.
TTTATATTTGTAATACAAATATTTTCTGCTTAAAAATTTAATTATTATATTTTTCGTTGAGAATTCATATTTTTTCAGTATTTCGTTAAAAGTTAAACAAATTTGTCAAAAAAATAATTTTTCTCCAAAATTAATCTCTTTATTTAAAAGTGTAATTATTTTGATGAAAAATATTTAAAAAAAAAATTTTTTTTAAACATAAAATTAAACTATACCATTTTTGCTTAAAGCTTTATATTTTTAATTGAAAATTCAAGTTTTTTAGTTAAAAGTTGAACCATTAGGTTAAAGATTCATGTATTATCTAAAAATTCGACTTTTTAGTAGAAAGTTAATCTTTTAGGTTAAAATTTCATCCATTTTGGTTACGAATTCGACTATTTTGTTTAAAATTCGTTTTTTTTTGTGTTAAAAATGTAACCTTTTATTTGAAAGTGCATGCGTTTTTGGTTGATGTTTAATCTTTTTTATTTAAAAGTTCGATCATTTGGTTGAAAATTTGTCTCTTTAGTTTTAAAATTCAACTATTTTATTGAAAATTCCTTCCTCTTGCTTTCAATTTCAACTATTTGGTTGAAAATTAATTTTTTTGTTTAAAATTCCACTATTTGATTAAAAATTATCTTTCTATGTTGAAAATTAACTTTTTTTGTGTTGAAGATGAATCTTTTTAGGTTTAAAAATCAACTGTTTTTTATAATTTGCCAATTTTTAGTTTGTAAACTCAACTCAACAGAAAATCTTTTTTTTGTTGACGATTAAACTATGTTTTGAAGATGCAATATATTTCAACTCTTACGAATTTAAAGCGCTTTATTTATATTAAATTCAATATGGTACCTATATTAATTATATTAATATCAATTTATTTGTCTTTTTTTTTTTTGTTAAAAACAATAATTCTATTTCCCCTTTTTTGAGATGATTTTGGGTTGTGAAGACTATTGATTTCAAGCGCCATAAATTAAGAATGTTTAAGAATTGAATATTATCAATTATTTACTTTTTTAGCTTTAAATTTAAAGACTTCTTTTTTTTGAGTACTAGAAATAATGAAGTGACTAATTGTAAACCGCTGCAATTTGAAACTTGTTTCGCTACTCAAAATTTGCCTTAATAAATTTAATTCCCATAATGCTTTCCTACTTAAGCATATAAATGATAACAGTGGAAGCATACCGGTATCTCTTATAAATTAAATTGTTTCTGAAAAAAGATCTCCTTTTGCTCCGCTGGAGATCGAACCACAGAACTTCAGATTGCCGGCCGGGTGCTTTCCCATTAAGCTACTAGAGATATCAAGAGAAGAATCCTTTTTCAGAAATACACGCATTATTATGCCAGACATTTCAAGTCAAAATTTTCAAGGAATTTGTATTATCAGATAGTAGTAGAATTTCTGAACGCCTTTACAGACTAGATCATAGCTGCATCTAGTCTTAAAAGACGTTACGAAATTCTGTTATTCTCTGATAATAATACAGATTCCTTGAAAAATTTGACTTGTAACGCTTTACATAACAACACATTTATCCCTAAAAAAGGATTCTTCTCTTGATCTCTCTAGTAGCTTATTGGGAAAGCACGCAACGGAGCGAAAGGAGATCTTTATTTCAGAAAAAAATTATTTAAAAAAATTGTTAATTCATAGCTCCGTCTAGTCTATAAAGACTTTAAGAAATTCTGTTATTCTCTAATAATAATAATAATAATAATAATAATAATACAGCTTTCTTGAAAACGTGTGGATATCGTCAGTATTCATTCAATCAATTAAATTTTGAAAAAAGATTGAAAAGTTCATTAGGAAATAGAGAAAATAAACTCATGGAGCAAATATAGAAGAAAATTTATTTTTCAGACCATCGCGATAGGTGTAAGGGTTGATTGGCAGAGGTTGGGATAAGAAAAGTTTCTTCGAAGTTCACCGTCACGGCAGAAATTCTCATATTTCGCGACACACCCTTAGGGAATAAAGCTACCGTTTCACCATAGGTTACTAAGTTTGTAGTGAAGCCGAAGGATTCTTTTTTTTTTTTTTTAGTAGAAGTAGTCCAAGTTGGTCGCTTACCTGTTTGGAAGTTGGCTTCTCTTGTTTTCTTCAGTAGGTCGCAGCCCGAGCGAGTTAAGCCAATATTTTTCTAAATCTGTGCTTATTAGCTTACTTCTTAGTGAGTCTGGCAGCAATAATATTACGGTTATTAAAGCTCACAAACTATCGGGCATTAAACTTTGTGAGCACCTAATTTAGAATAACATTCTGTTATATGAAAACAATTTAAATGACAAAATCGTTCGGAAATTGGAAATCGCCGAGCATTTGTTTATCCTTAATTCATAATTTTGAAATTGGAAAGATTGAAACTTATTTTTTAAAAGTCGACTGGAGATTTCATAATATGCAAATTAAAAGTGGTTTCATATATTTTGTTACTCTAATTCCGAGTTGGAACAGGGAATTTAAGAAAAAGTGCTAATTCTCATTTAAAAGAAGGCCAAATCAGAAATCTTTTACATTTGTTTAAATGTTTAGAAATCTTTAAACATCGTTTGAAATCATTTAAATATTAAAAAAATTTTTTTTTAATTGTCTGTGGCAAATTCAGAAAAGACTGGGAATTGCAAATGAACCCTCAGGTGAACGCCCTCATTATTTGGTTCTTAAGGTCAAATTTGAAATGTAGACATCTTAATAACACTGATTATCATTACTTTCCACCGGGAATTAGGGTAGGTTTCGAGTCCTTAATTACTTTTTAGAGTCTCAGGAAACTTTTGATCCCTCGAAAAAGTAGGTATCCTTCAGGGAAAGAACAAAATTCTTTACGATCCTGTATATCGCGCCCTCTAGGTACTAGGATCTAGATTCTCTGTTTTAAGATCCAGGATCAAAGTTGTCCGGTCTCTTGAGGTAAAGAAAAGTCTGTGATAACGAGAATCTGATCCTTTGCCAAACACTGCTAAAGTTTCTAACGGACTTGTAATTAGTGGCTTGCTAGGTTCTGCAATCGTTAAAACCAAGCTCTTTCTTTTTTATGTAACTTTTACTCAAAATAGATTTGGCTTGAAAAAACTCTTCGAAATTATTCTAATTCGCGATAGAGCACTTAAATATTACGTCATTTATATTACCTATTTTTTAGTCGTGCAACAAAGATTTTCTATAAAAAATAATAAAATATTTATGGGTTGAATCGGGTATTGTGCCAGTTCGAATTATACTATTTTACACTGTTAATATTTGCATTTTTGATTAAATCTGATTAAAATTGGTTAAAATCGTTCAAAATTAACGAAATATCCGAATATGTGATTTTTATCAATTATGGGAAGTAACTTTTTTTTTAACAAGCTGGTAATCAGTTACATTTTTTTCAGTAACAGTGACTATAAAAATGTTTACTTTTTTAGTTACTTTCGAAATATAGTTCACGATTCTTTTTTCAGGACAATTAATAAATTGGCTAACTTAAAAAAAAAAGTTAGTACGACAGGAATCATATTGACCAAGAGAAAGGGTCTATTGAACGTCGAATCTTTTTAAATTGATCGCTGTTAACAAAAAAACAAGAAGATAAAGTGACCTATTTCATCCGAAAAAGTGAACAAAAGTACCTCTTTTGAAACCCAGAAAGTGACTTAAATCGACTAAAAGTATCTATGTGCATTAATAATGTGACTAATGTTCTTTTAAATTTAAAGGAATTCAAAAGAGTTCACTGAAACTTATCAGAATTTTGGGCGAATTTGAACGAATTCAGGATGAATGATAAAAACTTATTTAAATAAAATTTCAGTGAATTTATAGGAATTTAAGGGAAATGAGAAAAATTCTATATAATTTAAAACATTCCTGATGAAGTAAACAAAAATGTAAGTGAAGCGAAAAATCCAAAATATTCCACTGATATTATATCAGCAAGAATGAAAAAAAAATCCAAAGGATTCCAATTTTTCAAAAAGATCTTATAATAAATTAAAAAGAATAAGGATTAATTCAAAATTAATTTAAATGAGTTGAAAAAGTCCACAATTTCGTGCCACTTTTATTAAAATTGGAGAAAACTTGGAAGAATTGAAGTAAATTCAAGAGACTTTGATAAAATTCATGAGAATTTGTAAGAATAAAATGAAAAAAAGTTCCAAGTAAAAAAATGTCCACCGAATTTTGTACAATGGAAGTGAACAGAATCCAGGTCGAACTCAACAGAATGCAAGGGAAATCCAAATAATTCAGCGATTAATCCCGAAAGTGTTAACAAATTCAAAATATTTTTCTGACTTCTGCAAAATTGTAGAGGATTTAGAAGAATTTAAGAAAATTCAAGATTTGTTGAGAAAATTCATTAGAATTTGTAAGATTGAAATTGAAAAACAGTTTTCCAATAAAAAAATTTCGAGCGCATCGAGTACAATTGAAGTGAACAGAATTCAGGGCGAATTGAACAGAATTCAAACGAATCGAAAAACAATTTTTAAATAGAAAACTGTCGAATTAAATGAAACGCTTTCAAATTCAAGGCGAATTAAAAAAATCAAATGAATTAAAAATAATTAATTTAAAAAAATGTATAGAATTCCTTAAATTTGGAATGAATAGAGATAAATTCAAGAGAATTCCGTAGTATTTAATGAAATATCTAAAAATTCAAGGTGAGTTCAAGAGATTGCAGAGTCAATTAAAAAAATGGAGGATAAATTAAAAAATGTAATCACAAACAATTCAAAAGAATTAAAAATAATTCAGAGTAATATAAATAACAAATCAGGGTGTGTTCCAAATGAATTTTCATTATTTGAAAAAAAATCCAATATTTTCCATTGATTTCAGTGAACTAGAAGTAAATTATAAAAGAATTCTAGGTACTGACAGAGAATTCAATGAAATTTATATTAAATCAAGATAAATAAAAAAATAATTCAAGTAGATAGATCAGAATGTTTAAAATAAAAAAAGAATCCACTGCATCCCGATTGATGAGAGTGAATAAAAATATGAAAAAAATCTATAAGAATTGAATGTGAATTTAACAGTTTAGCAAGATGAGTTTAAAAAAACAGTTTAATTTAAAAAATATGTACTGAAAAATTGAATTTTAAAGACATTCCAAAGAATTCAAAGAAATTAAAAATCATTCAATAAAATTGAGAAATCTTTTGGTTATCTGTTATAATTAATTGAGGAGAAAAGAAGCTTAAAGTGACCTTTTTATTTAAAAAAATGATTTTATCTCTAAAAAGTGACTAAAAGTGTTTTGAGAAAAAAGTGACTTAAGTTACAGTGTGGCAGTCTTGTTCTTTAACTCAGAATCGATATAAATTTGAAAATTCTCTGTTCCAAGTCAAAATTATAAATTCCTTTGAAAAATTCACTGTTCCAATTCAGAATTTTAATTCTTTTGGAAAATTATTCGTTTCAACTCAGACCCATAATTGTTTTTTTTTATTCCCTGTTCTAATCAAAAATATTTATTTTTTTCGAAAACTTCCGTTTCAATTCAGAATTAGAATTTTTTTGAAAAATATCTCGTTTTAACTCAGAATTAGAATTCTTTAAAAAATTGCCCTGCTTTAACACAGCATCGATTTAAATTTGAAAATTCCCTGTTCCAAGTCAAAATTATAAATTGCTTTGAAAAATTCCCTGTTCCAATCCAAAATTTTATTCGCTTAACAAATTCTTCGTTTCAACTCAGACCTATAATTCTTTTTAAAAAATTCCCTGTTCCAATCAAACATTTTTATTCTTTTCGAAAATTTCCCGTTTCAATCCAGAATTAGAATTATTTTGAAAAATTCCCCATTTCAATTTAGAATTTGACTTCTTTTTAAAAAATTTTCGCTTCAATTCAGAAATAGAATTATCTTTAAAAATCCCCTTAACGATATTTAACGATATTTAACGATATTTAACGATATTTAACGATATTTTCTTTTTTTGCACACTTCAACCTTTGCTTCCCCTCCCTCACCCAACTCTTTCCTCATCTACACTCCTCATCCCTCTCCTCATTTTCTCCATATTTTCCCTCCTTTTCTCTATCTCCTCAATTTCCCCGACTTCTCCTACTTACCTTTCCCTAATTTCTCACCGCTTCTCCTATTTCCTCTACCCTCATTTCACCTCACGTCCTCTACTTCCTCTCCCGTCATTCCCCCTTAATTCCTCTACGTCCCCTCCCCTTGTGAGTTGTAAGTTAGGAGTTGTGAGTTAGAAGTTGTGAGTTATCAATTAAGGAGTTGTGAGTTAAGAGTTGTTAGCTGTCAGGAGTGGTGGGTTAGGAGTTGTGAGTTGTTAGGAGTTGTGAGTTAGGATTTGTGAATTCGAAGTTGTGAGTTAGGAATTGTGAGTTAGGAGTTGTGAGTTAAAAGTTGTGATCTAGGAGTTGTTAGTTAGGAGTTAGAAATTTATTATTTATTATGTAATGATAAAGCTAACTAGTTCTTTTAAAAATGAACTAACCCATAGCTGATTCTTATATTGCCCGAAGATGGCTCACATTCCAAGGATAATGTTTATAAGACCGTTAATTTCGAAACTAATAATTTAGAATTTTGCCAATGAGCTCTGATGATAAACTCTCGAATTATGAAATTATTTTATGTCCAAATGTGTGTAATAAAGAGGTCGTTGGTCCTATTATTACCTTCTGAGCTTATATTACCGTATTTACTTTGGAACCCATCTTGGAACGCCAAAATTATTCCAGTTCAGTGCAAAGTAATGAGACAGCACCGGTTATCGAATGACTTGGAGTAAATCTTGTTGCTGGTCTTCGGCTCGATCGAGTTGTTCGAAGAGAGGAATAAAAAACTTTTGCATGTAGATCGAGAGATGGCTTCAATCCTAACCACCATAAAAGGGATCTTTGGAAACTAATTATTGAGTTATTCGATTTTAATTTAATAAATTTAAAACCTTGACATTTTTTCTTCCATTAATTTTTTTAATCGTTTTGTTTCCAAATTATTCAAATTTGAAACTGTACAAAATTTAACTGAATCAGAATGCTGAAATAAAGGATTTTATGGTAATCCATTTATAGGCCTCAGGCTCACCACACTATTGACACTATTTCACACTTTTTTTGAGCGATGGCACTATTATGTTATTATTTTGAGAAAAAAAACACTAGAGATTTTATTTTCTCACAATTATCTGATGATGACACACTGTCTTTACTTTTACTTGAGAAATATTTCTTAATTCTTTGCTAACCGACTTAAATAATATATACCCGCCATCTCAACTAATCACCAAAACCCTTCTTATTTTAACAATGAAAATATTTTTATTTTAAATTAAACACCAGTTAAATTGGGCCAAAGAGGACGAATTTTCGACCAAAAAGATTTATTTTCAACAGCGAAGAAAAGTTTTCTATAAAAAAAGACTGATTATTTTTTAACCAAAAATTTTATTGGAAATTATTTTCGATAAAAAAAAACTACGTTTCTAAACAATAGTTTAATTTTGTAATAAATAGTTGAATTTACTATTAAATTCTTGAATTTTTAAGCCAAAAAGATCAATTTCAACCAAAAAATTCATTTGTAACCATTCTGTTGAATTTTTAAATTTTCAGTTAAAAAGATTAGTTCCAACACAAAACACAACGAATTTTTAACTAAAGTTATGAATCTTCAACAAAAAAATTAACTTTTAACAAACTAGTTCAGTATTTTGTTCCTTTCTAACATTTTTGGCTGAATAGTTGAATTTTTCAACTAAAAAATACCAATTTTTAATCAAAAATAAAGAAGTCATATTTTTATTTAAGAGAATTAATTTTTTTTATATAATCAATTTCTACAAAACAGTTTAGTTTTGTGCTAAATACTAAAATTTTCTACCAAATTGTTCAATTTTCAAGACAAAAAAGGCGAATTTTCTACAAACATTTGAGTTTTCAGCAAAAAACTTAATTTGCAACATAAATGTTAATTTTCAGCCAATCAGTTAAATTTTCAATAAAATACTTAAATTTCCATTAAAAAAATTAGAATTAACAAAAAAAAATTGATCTTTAACCGAAAAAGTAAACCTTGATGAATGTGGTTCAATTTTGAACCAAGGAGTTCAGTTTTCATCATAAAAAGATGAATTTTGATCGAAAAAAGCAATATTTGATATTAGAAAAAAAAGTTTATTTAAAATAAAATGCAGTTATACTTAAGGCACAGAAAAGAATTTTCAAACGAAAAAACTTTAATCCTTAACTAAAGCAGATTTTTTTCACCCATAAAGATGCATTTTTGACCAAAAGAAATTGATTTTCTGCAAATAGATGAATTTTCAACAAAATAAATACATTTTGAACCAAATAATTAAATTCTCTACTAACTTGTTGAATTTTAGAGCCAAAAAGACGGAGTTTCTACAAAAAAGCTTGTTTACGCTTGTTATTTCTAAATTTTTTTAATTTTCTGAAATGTTTATGTAAATTTACTATAAATGTTTAAGCAGTATCGAAGGACTAATATTTGTAAAATGCAATCCATCATACTCGCGGTTCAAGCTTCGTGCCATTATCAAGATTGTCATGCATATAAGTGTCAAATTTAAATGATTGATGTTTGGCAACAATTTGGTAAAACAGGAAATCAGGTAATCCTTAAAATTATCGAATCTAAAAATTAAAAAAAAAATCTGGGTTCCCCTTTTTCTGATTTTTAAACTTTTCATTATTTTATATTTGTCAAGCAAAATTAAATTCATAAAAATATTTGCTTATCTGTTTTTTGTAATTTGGTAGCTTTTCATAAATAATATAGCAAATTTTTAATCGTTTTTCAGGTTTCGTGATCGAGTGGGATCAATGTAATATCCCATCAGAAAATAGAATAAAATGTTTTTGGAAATGAAATTTAAAACATTTAATCGATAAATGATTAAATAGAAATAGAAATTAATATAAAAAATGGAAATATGGAAGATTTGTTGATTGTGTTTATAAACAAATTGAAAGCTGCCAAAGACATAGAATTTGAGTTGAATTTACTAAATTAAAAACCTTTCTGACTCAAAAGCAATAATTTGAATTAAAAAATCTTCATAATGAAAGGCTTTGGAAAAAATTTCCTGTTTAAAGGCAAAGTTATAATTCTTTATGGAAACTCTCTGTTCTGAAATAAAATTTAATTTCGTATTTCCATTTGGACAAATATTTGAATAAAACACTATAGCTTTTTAATTTTCGATACTCATACACGTTTTAAAAGACAAATTACTACAATCCTTATCAAAATAAAAACCAGCTGTTACCACGTCAATCACATACGACCAGTATTTTTTATCATTCCACATTTTTTTATCACATATTTCAATATAAAGGTTATAAGCTCGTGGTTACTTTAATGTTAAAAAAACAATATTATTATTTATAATAATCCCAACAATGATTTTTCTATTTTCGGCCTTATTTTTCCTCTTTTCTTGAGTAATATTAATCTTGCAGAGATATAATAGTTTCGCAGAGTGATGCAGCTTCTTTGATCCCAGCCCTAGAAAAATTGAACTTATTGATATTTTGTAACATAAAGAAAACCTTTTTTTTCTTGATTTATGAGAAAGCTCTTCCAATAACTCCTATGGGTGGATCACGTGTACTGCACCGAGTTTGGATATGTACCCGAGGTCGATCTAAAAATATCCTGTGGCAAGGCAAAGATCATCCTATCCTCCGGAAAATATTTGTTTGGAATTAAAGAAACCGTTTCTTCAACATAATATTTTTTATTTAACCAAAAATAACTTCAAACTAAGAAAATCCTTTTCAATTTTTAAAAAACATTTCCATTGGAACAAAAAAGTATTTTTCTTCACAAAAGAATTTTCTTTGGATCAAAATAGGTTTCTTTTGACTGACCGACAATGAATATTTTTCTTTGATTGAAAGAAATTTTTTTAGAAACAAATCTTTTTTACCTGAATTTAGGATCATTTTAAGTTAAATGAAATGTTGAGGAATTTCCTTTAAAAAAGGAACTAATTGCCAGCTACAGTTATTTCGTTAAAATACTGCAGATGTAATACATTTTAAGCATTTGCAAAAAATAAATCAACGCTGTCTTTCTGACTGTACACAACTGAAGAATTTGCAATTACAAATCTACAAAATTGAATAAGTCTCAATTTACAATCTAAAAAATTGAACTTTTCTCAAAAAAGTATTCTAAATTCTGTTATTTTCTATTTCAATATTGAAGATTCTTTAATTGAAATTGTTCATAATTGAAGAAATTTAAATTATTATAATGGAAGAATTTTAAATTTGAAGTCGTTAAAATTGACCCACCTTAAAAGTAGAAAGCTTGTGAATTGAAGAGTTTTCTAATTTTAAAAAGCCAAAATTAAAAATTATTCAAATTTTTAAGTAAAAATTCTATAATTTTGATCATATACATTTGCAAATTCATCAATTTGTAAGATTCAGAATTGAAAACTCGTGACACTGACTATCATCTTCAAAATCATCATAATTTCAGAATTTGTATTCATACATCTTTATCATTGAACAGTTTTTAATAATTAATGTTCAAAATTGTAGAATTAAAAATTGTATATCTTCAAAATTGACATTTCTTAATTTTCACAATTTAAAATTCAAATGTCTGTTTTTTATTATTTAAATTCGAAATTTTCTTAAATTTCATATATTTCGAATTTAAAACTTGAGCTTTGATTTCCGAAATCAAAATTTATTCATTTTTATGTATACGTCCCTAAAATTCAAAAAATTTCAGTTGAAAATCTTTAAAATTCATTATTAAAGAATTTTTAATCTTGATAATTTAAAAATATGCATGTTTTAAGTGTACAAATTTAATAAGCTGTAACTTTTATTAATTGTATTCACAAGTTCTTCAATTTGAAGGATCCAGAATTGAAAACTTGACCTTTTATTTCCAAAATCATCCAAATTTAATAATGTTTATTTATACGTCTCTAAAACTGAAGATTTTTTAATTTTTCGATTAAAAATTTGTTTTAAGACTTAAAATTCTATACTTTTGATGATTTTGATTTGGAATTTCTTCAATTTAAAAGATTCATAATTGAAAAATTGACATTTGATGTTCAAAGTAATTGAAACATAGGAATTTGTATTTATACATCTTTAAAATTGATATCTTTAAATTTAAACATTTACAATAAAAGATTATGCAAATTTGTGGTTTTGAAAGTAACAATTCGGTAATTTCGAAGATTTTCATTTGAAATCTCATCAATTTGGATGATTTAGAAATAAAAAGTTGACTTTTGACCCTAAAGATCTTCAAAATTAAAATTTTTTTACTTAAACTTCTTTAAAACTTAAATGTTTTCAATATTGAAAATTTTAAGTTTTATAACTAACACTTCTGTAATTTTTAAATTTTTTAATTGGAATTTCTTCAATTTGGAAGATTTACCATTGAAAACTTGACTTTTAATCCTCAAAATCATCCATAAGTTGAAAAATTTGCATTTATATGTCTTTAAAATTTATGTGACTAATTTTTTAAATATACAGAATATAATGCAAAATCATACCAATTTAAATTTTTGCAACTAACAATGCTCTAATTTTGATGATTTATATTAGAAATTTCTTCGATTTGGAAGATTTAGAATTGAAAACTGGATTTTTGTTTCTCGAAATCGCACAAATTTAAGAATTTGTATGTATATGTCGCCAATTGAAATTATACCAATACAAATTATGTAAGTTTTTGCAATTTCTCCCATCTGGAATATTTTTAGAAAAATTGAATTTTCATCTTTAAAATTATACAAATTTAAGAATTTTTATTTATGCACCTTTAAAATTCATATGTATTTAATTTTGAAAATTTGCATTTAAAAATTATGCAAATTTAATTTTTCACAAATAAAAATTCTATTGTTTTGATGACTTATATTCCAAATTTCTTCAATTTGGATGATTGAGAATTTAAAACTTTACTTTAGATTTTCAAAATAATCCAAAGGTTCAAATCATCTCAATGTTCCTTTGCTTCTTTCTAATTCATGCTGGGCCAAATCTTATGTTTAAATGAAAGTTACAGATTACTGAAAGCCAATTAAAATAAAAGTTTTAATCTAAATTAAAATTTTAATTTTAATTGGATTTCAATAATCAGTAACTTTCATTACCATAAAATATAAAAAAAAATGTAATTAAAATTAAAATGAAAATTCCACTTAAAATTGGGTAAAAGCCAATGTAGCTATTTTAATATTTAATTTAATGTATGATTTGGAGTGATCCAGTATTTAATTGAAGCATATATTTCAATTTAATGATTAGGTAATCAAAATCAGTCATGTAATAAGTGCGTGTTGGCGCGCTATTTTTGCTAGTAAGTTTAATAATATAAAATTAGCGACCTTGCACAAAGTATTATTTCATCGCAGAGACATGTTGCCACTTTTGCGCACTTCGACTCGCTCGAAATGCAATTATCAAACAGTTATAATTGATTATTTCCTATCGCGTGACACACTTAGAAATAATTGATAATATCTTGAACAATTTTCAAAAAAATAATATGCAACGTGTATCAATTTCCAAGCTATTTATTTCCAGTAATCTAGGGAAATTATTTTTGATTAAATAATTGTTAATTTTTGCAGGCTTCCTACTTTTGATTGTTGATTTGCTAGATATTGAAAAAGTTGTTCAAATTTTGAAATTTAATAATAATCGAATAGCTCTGATTTTAATTTTTTTTTTAGCTTTTTAAAACTCTGAATTAATATGTTTTTATGTCATTGGTATTGGATTTGAACACTCAGAAAAAATTTTGATTGAATCAAGGAAATTATTTCTTGGATATCGGGTCAAACAAATATTTGATTCGTTGAAACAAATATTGTTTTGATTCAAACAAAACTTATTCGATTAAAGCAAATTTTATTTGAATCAAACAAATTCTATCTTTTATATAGGGTCAAACAAATGTTTCTTTGATGCAAACAAACATTTTTCGAGTGACAGGCTTTCAGTTTAAAATTGTTTGAGTCATCACACACATCAATTTAAAATGATTCAGTTTTTGAATGCCTCTTTAACTGAATGCTTTAATTTCAAATTATTTAAATACTGACAATCAAAAATGGAAAATTTCATCATTAAAAAAAAAAATATGCAGCTAATTTCCTCCTAATTTTAAATCAAATTAAATTACAGGTTTTTCTAATGCACTTTTAAGAGTTATGTGATTAGATTTTTGTTAGCGAATTTGTCGGGTAATTAGTGTTATGTGATTATATTCAACTTCTGATTTGATGACTTGCATGTTGGGGAAGTTAACATTTCGTAATAGTTACGAAGGCGTGCGTCTCATTAGCAACGTTAATTTAGGCTGACTACTCATTAGTATACTTAACTGGCTATAACAAGGATCCCCATTAGTTCAGGGTGATATCGTTAATCTTTACCCACGAAGTCCACGCGAAAACCTGAAGCTTTTGTCCTCTCGAAAAGTTCAGGGGCACGAATTATTTAAGTCTAAATTGCAAATTTCTAATTAGAAGGTAGAAGAAAAGAAACTTGACTTTTTATTAAAATATATATTATTCTAGATTCGTGCAATTTTTAGTAAAAAGAAAATAGTGATGAGAATATAAAAAAGAATTATGTTTTACATTACTTGTTTGTCTGTTTTATGCCAAGATGAAATAGGAGTTAGCAGTCCCTTTGGAGAACTTTTAATTAATTAATTTTTCCTTTATCTTTGGTCAACAATATTAAATGGAAGGTCTCAATTCTGTTTTTGTTTTCGTTTTATTTGAGAATAATCTATTGTTATATACGTTATATATTTTAATATATAAAAAGCTTTTTCAAAATTGGATTTAATTTTAAAAAGTTTCAAGGAATTTCAAAATATTGTAAAGGATTTAAAATATTGCAGCTTAATTAAAAAAATTCCATGACATTTTGAATAGATTTAAATAATTTAAAGTGATTCTAAAAGATATTAGATATTTTAGGACAGTTTTTAAAATTGCCCGGAATTTTCAAGATCCTTAAAAAGGTTTGAGAAATGTAACAATTTTCAAAGAATTTCTGCGAATTTGAATGATTTTAAAGGATTTCAAAAGAATTTTCAAAGGGTTTTAACAAATTAACAAGAATTTCGGGAAATATGGAAATATTTTATAGGATCTATGTTAGGACGTTTTTTTTTTAATTCCAAGGGATTTTTAAAGATTTCCTCAGGAATTTTAAAAGCTTCAAGCTATTTTAAAAGTTTCAAGCTATTTTTATAAATTTTTCAAGATTTCAAGAAATATCAGATTTGCTGTAATTTCACGAGGTTTCATTTTAATGCAGTTCAACGAACTTATTCGCCAAAATTGAGACCTTTCAAAGCATATAAATGATTTTTAATTCTTTCCGAAGATTTTTAAGATTAAATAAAATTGAAGGTTTTAAAAAAAAATTGCATGAAATTTTCAATTTGTTTCAATCATTTAAAGGGATATCGTATTATTTTAAAGACTTTAGGATATTTAAAATGATTCCAAGTAATTTTCAAGAGAATAAACAAACTCGAATATATTTCAAACAAATTGAAAGAATTGCAAATATTGTAGGCTTTTTTAAAAGATTCCATGTCATTTTAAAAAGCTGTAACAAATTCCAGGTATTTGGAGAGATTTGTACGGATTTGAAATGTTTTCCGGCATTTTAAGGGATTTCAAAGGATCTTAGAGTATTTCTAAAGCATCCTTTAAAAAGTTTCAAGTGATTTAAAAATATTTCAATAAACTTCGAAATGTTTAAAATATTTTACGGTATAATTTCCCCATAACGATTTCATAGGATTTAGGATATTTTAAAAAGAATTTAATGATTTAAGTGGATTTCAAAAGCTGTCAAGGTCATCAGATATCATAGAATTTAACGAAATTTTATCATATTTTCACGAATTTCGAAGTATTTATTAATCAGATTTGAGGAATTTAATAACGTTTCAAAAACTTGACAAGATTTTCAATTATTTTCTGCAATTGATTTGTTGCTCATTTGCAATTTACCCTTAATTCTTATTGACTTGTCCTTTATCCTTTTAAATTCTTTGGAATTCTCTCGAATTTTTTGGCATTTTTCATGAATTTTTTCAATGTACTTGAAATATTCAAAATCCCACTCAATTGAATGAATTCTTTTGATAAAAAAAACTAATTTCAAATTTAATGAATTCAATTCAATTTTTTCATATTTATGAACATTGTTTTTAACTCACTGATTTTTTTCCTAATTTGCCATAAACTTTTAAGAATTTCATCGAATTTTTTACATTTTCCATAAATTTGATTTCGTTTTTGTTTACTTCTTCATTAAGTCTTTTAAACTCAGCCTAAACTTACCAAATTCAATGTATTTTCTAAATATTAAAAAATTTCTTTCAATTCACTTAAGTTTTTTCTATTCGCCATAAATGTTCATGAATTCCATCAAATTTTGTCATGTACTTTAAATTTTACTGAAATCATTCCAGTTTTACTAAAATCAATGACATTTTCTGTATTTTTCTTTCCAATTCATTTGCATTTAATGTGAATTGTTTTGAAGTTTTGCTAATAATATTCTTTTAAATTGAAAAGAACATTAGTCACATTATTCATAGGTTAGAAATTAATCACTTTTTCGGTTTAAATAGGTCGCTTTTTCACTTCTGTCAAATGTTAAAAATATATAAAATGGATATAAATGGCTTAATTCCATTTTTAAAAGATTCTAGATTGAAAATGTGAAATGATCCAAAATGTAGTCTTT
>NC_046666.1:54490322-54511608 GCF_010883055.1 Belonocnema kinseyi
TAAAAATATATTCCCTAATAATAGATTTAATGCTTTCACGATTATTCATTTTCACAAAAAGAGATATTTCGGGTTTCAGTCGTGTTGCAATACACCAAATATCGCTTTTTATTAATATATTCCCCGTCCATTAATGTATAATAATGTTCCGGGAAAAATCAGAGCAATTTTAAAATAAAAATTTCCCGTTAGTTCTGGTTTAATTATATTTAAGATTTTAGAATTCTAGAGCAATGCAGTGAAATAGAACTTTTAACTTAATGTAATGAAATTTTCTAATCTTCTCTAATCTTCTCTAATCTTCTCTAATCTTCTCTAATCTTCTCTGATCTCATATTCGAGTTTGGCCTGAGCTAACCTCTCGATGAATTGATTTTTCAGAAATTCTCGGAGACTCGGTAAAGACCGTGCGAACCCTGTTTTTTACGGATCCAGATAAATCGAATCGATTGGCGATTACGAGTGGCCTAAGGGTTCAATAAATCGATATACTCAAAGAATCCTGTTCGCGAAAGGTAAATTCGTGTGAAATTCACTCTCACTTCAATACTCTCCTCTGGCTCAAAAACTATAAACTTTTATGTGACTATTTAAATATTATTCTTTTTTTGGTACTTCTGCTTTAGGCCTCTCGAAATCTCTATCCCAGGCTTCGGTTATGGTAATCAATTTTTCTCGTTAAGATACATTGTATCTTTGTGATAATAAGTAGATTCCATCGTGATAAGAAAAATTGTGCCTTTCAGTAATTGGTTAATAATAAGGTGATTAAATTTGCGCATAATGTTACTTTGCTAGATTAAAAATTAGATGCTTCGGATAATTTTATATTATTCATTCAAAGCTTTCTTTTCCTTTTAAATTTGAATTCATTATTTTCTTTGGAATTTGATTAAGATTACTTGAATTTAATTAAATTTTTACTTTTTTGTATTTGTTAGGACGCGTGGTTTTTAATTTAATCGTAAAAAGAACATAAAATTAGCCTAAATTATATCTACAAATTTGCTTTCAACATTTTTTTTTATAATACGCGAACTTTTTCAATTTAGAAAAAGAAGATGATGAAAATATGTATGTTTCAATATCAGTGCACATTATGAATTGTGATAATAATTATACATTCATTGAAATGACTCATTTTTCATGATAGCTGCGAATAAATATTAATGCCAGTTAAGGACAAACTTGTATCGAGCGCGAAGCTCGAGATATGTTATGAGAATGTGCTTGTTAAAACCGAAGGAGCATTAACAAAAGAGAATTCACAATCAGTAAATTACATTTGTCTATGGTTTGACATCTTTATCTGCTGACATAAGAAATTGTTTGAAACATAATTGCTATTTTTTATTATTCCTGATACTCACCAATCTCCTCTTTTTATTCTCCAGTTTCCTGTTAAACTCTTTTAGTGCTTAGCAGTAAAAGTTCATTAGTTAGCAATTAAAGTCACTTTGAAGTATCAGAGCAGTTAAATAAGAAAAAGTGAAATAAAAGTTGCAAATAAAAATTATAAAGCTGCAATAAAATATGCTAGAATTTTTATGCTTGGCCTTTAAAGACACCCAGCATAATTAAGTATTGATGAAACCGGAAACTTTTTTAATTATGAAATCATTTATTTATTTTTCGAGATTCTAAAATCTTTTGCTTTAAAAACTTTCTATTTTAGGTCTTCATTTTTAGCGCACTGTTTTAATCAAAATTATGTTATAATGCAGTTTGAAGACATGAAAAATTAAAAATTGAAAACTTAAATTTGAAAATTTGGGATAAAAATCTTTTTAGGTTGATCTAATGTAATTATTAATTAATTAATTAATTATTTTTCAAACTAAACTGTAATTTGAGCGTTTAAAATTAAACAATTTACAGACCTCAATTTTTAAAATTCCAGAATGCATAATTTAAACTTTGAACGTTGCAAATTTAATGGTTCCATTAAAAAAATGTTTAAGTTGTAAGTGAAATTGTTGATTTTTTATATATAAATAACAATGAAACGATTAATTATTTGAAACGACTTCAAATTAAAATAATCTAACTTAAAAGGATTTATGTATATAAAACGTTTGAATTTTACAATTATAATTTAAATAAATGTTGAAAATGAAAGAAAGAAATAAGAAAATTGGTCATTTTTTGCGAATTGGGAGAGTGCTTTTTTCATTTTTATATTTCTATTGAGTTAGCGACGGGCAAAATTTGTATTTAAAAATTTTTTATTGATTTTAAAACGAGAAAATGTTTGTTTTTAATTTTTTTTAATAGAAAGGGACATTATATATTATTTTAAAGATTTTTTTTTGAAAATTAATTTCATTGGTTGAAAATTGAAATGCTTTGTTGTAATTTTTGTTAGTTGAAAATTCATATATTTTGTTGAAAATTAGTCTTCTTTGGTAAAAAATTAATTTTTTGGATTGAAACTTCAACTTCGATTATGAATGCATTTTTTAAATTTCAGGTTCATGATTTTAATTATTTCCTTACTTTGAAATTAATCTTTTTAGTTTTAAATTAAACTATTTTATTGCAAATTTATTTTATTTAGTTGTAAATTCATTTTTTTTTACTGAAAAATTAACTGTTCTATTTTTGGTTGAATATTCATTGCTTTAATTAATTTTTCGTCTTTTTTTGTTTTCTTAACAATTAATTTTTCTAATGAAAAATGTAGGCATTCTTTTTTTAGGTGTGCAATTTATATTTTTTAGGTGATAGTTCATGTATTTTGTTAAAAATTAAACAATTTCTTGGCGTTTTCTCCTTTTTTATTAAAAAATTAATCTTTAAGTCTGAAAATATAACCATATTTGGTTGAAAATTATTTTACCTATGTCTTGCCTAATCTGTGGATAAGTCCGTATAAGATCCTGTATGACTGTTGTCAGTAAAAGTGTTAAAAATAAATTTAGAAACAATTTTTTTTCCATTGACATTATTGATCTTCTAAATGTAAGGTTTTCAAAAATGAAGAAAAAAAATTAGCAATAAATGGCTGCAGTAGGAATCGAACCCGGACTTTCCGCTTGCAAACTCGGACCTAGGTGTAAAATTGTTTTTAAAGTTAAAAGAAAAATTTAGAAAGCTCAGAAAAAACTCAAGGAAACTACCGGGAAATTTGTCTTTCCTGATTAAAAAGGCCACCTTGCGCTTGTTTTAATAACATGGTGGTTCAACCCAATAAGCTAAGCACTTGAGACTTCCTCTGGCTCGCTTCGAAGGAGACCTCTCCAACATCCTGACTCTGAAAGTCTCTGTTTGAGCAAAACACCACTTTTCTAGCATTTTCATCAAGTACCCCCCACCCCAACCCCCGCCGCTAAATGCTTAAACTTCTGACACAGCGAATAACGAAGTCGTTGAACCCTTCGGCCTATTATCCAAGGTCCTTTGCATTAATAGCAAAAAGTGGAGAATCTTCTTTGCGGAGTGGTCTGTGTACCTTGAGATTTTTCAGGCATCTCGAGAATCTGCAACCATCTTCTGCGATTGCAAAAAATGCAGAAAATGGAATTTATTTGTCGGATGGATGAAAGACATTCTGATAAATTTCACCATTAAAGAATAAACGGAAAAAGCATTAATATTGAATTAGTAAAATATCGTTATGAATAAGGATGATAAAATATTTTCTAAATTTTCTTGATCTAAGAAAAGACTTGATTTTCTTTATTAGGGTAAATTATCTTGAGAAAAGAACAATTTTCTCGGATCTTGGAAATATTGTATCGTACTGATATTTTCTTGATTCAATGGTAATTTTTTATTCTGTAATAATGGATTACTTAGATTAGAAGAATTATCCCACAAGTTGATAAGTTCGTATACCTTGGTAGCTTATTTACTAGGGACGGGAAAATAGATGAGGAATTAGATAGACGAATAAATGAAGGTAAGAAGGTTATTGGTAGAGCAGGTCCCCTTATCAGAAGTAAAAATATATCAAATAAAGCTAAAATGGCAATACATAATTCCATATTTGTACCGACAGTACTATACGGTAGCGAGACATGGACTTATCAAGAAAAAGATAAAAAATTAACGCAATTGACATGAGATTCATGCGCATAATATGCGGAAAGACCCTGATGGACAAAGTAAGTAACGGGATAATTCTAAAAGAATGTGGTTCAGAAGAGACGCTAGTAGACACATGGGAAAGAAATCGGTTAAGATGGTTCGGACATGTTGAGAGAATGCCAAATGAACGACTAACAAAACAAGTGTATCAAGGTAAAGTAAATGGGAGCGTGCCCAGAGGTAGACCGCGGAAAGAATGGTTAGAATGCGTGAATGAGACCCTAGTTAGAAGAGACATAAGAAGTCACAGAAACACGAGAACCTGCGTGAAAAAATGCATGGACATAAAAGAAGCTAGAGAAGTATGCCAGGGCAGGAAATTATGGCGGCAAATAGTTAATAAAAAGAGTGTCAGTAGAGTGAATGACGCCTGAAACAAAGACCTTGGCTATTAATGGACCCAAGTGGGGAACCTTACACAACGATTTCGTGAGGTTCTTCTTTTGGGGTGATTGCTAGAGAGATTAATCAGCAACCTGGGTCGGAGCAGTGTTGCGGAACGAACGTGTTATTTACTGAGAATTCTGGATCAATCTGAAAAATCTCTATCCCTTCCATACACTACTCCTTTCCCCTACCGAGTGAGTCACGCCTACCCCGAAAGGGAAATGGCTTAATGGTGTAATAATAATCATAATAATAATAATCCCAAATGATTAGATTCACTGCAACAGAGTCGAGAACGGAATTAATTTAATTTTGACTGAACGAAATAGGCTAAAAATTAATTTTTAATTAAAGTGTTCATCAAATTCTGATATTTTAATTATAATTGAAATCATCATAATAATTAATTCATTATAACGAATAAAATGAACTTTTAGTGACTGATTAATGCACATTAAAAGTTACGCAATATATTTAATCAGTGAATGTTACTAATTAGTTCAATTCGTCTTAATTGATAAAGAATCAGTCTTCTTGATTCTAAATAATTGTTTTTGACTGAATTCATCTCTGCTTTCGATTCAAACAAAGTTACTATTGCATTTTTCTTTAAACTGTATCTTTATTGGTTAAAAATTGAACTAATTTGTCAAATAGTTAGTGTTTTATTAAAGATTCATTATTTTAGGTGGAAACTTTGTGGTTGAAAATGTAACTATCTTTTTTTTAATTATTTGTTTGTTTTTTTGTTATTAAAAATTAATTTCTTCTACTTGAAATTTAACTATTCCATTTTTTGGTTCAAAATTGATTTATTTAGTTGAAAACTTAACTATTAGGTTAAACTTGCATGTATTTAGTTAAAGATTCATCTTTCCAGGTAGAAAATAAACCTTCTTGGTTAAAAATTCAACTTTTTGTTTAAATTAAAATATTTCTTTATTGAGAATTAAAATCTTCTTTTGTTGAAATATCAACTGTTTTTTAAATTTAAAATTGAATTATGTTATATTGTAATATCAACTATTTCATTTTTGTTGAGAATTCATATTTTTTATTGAAAATTTTACTACTTGGTGCAAAGTTAAAAAACTTTCTTAAAAAATCGTCTTTTTTTATTGTTGAAGATTAAGCAGTTTAGTTGAAAATTCATCTTTTTGATGAAAATTTAACTATTGTCAGAGAGTTTTTAAAAAATAAATTTTGTGTATTAAAAATGTAATTATTCTATTTGCTAATGAAAATTAATTATTTTTGCAAATGAACTGTTGGGTTTAAAAGTTATGTATCTTGTTAATTTTTTTTTTCATGAAAATTAATCTTTTTGTTTGAAGATTCATCTTTTGGGTTAAATTCCACTATTTTTAATTTAAAATTAAAATTTTGCGATATATATCTTTTTGATGAAAGCTTAAATAATTTGTTTAAAGTTGTTGAAAATAATTTCGTTAATTGAAAATTCAACTATTCTATTTTCGTTCAAAAATTTGGCTTTTTTAGTCAATAATTCAACTATTTGGTTGAGGATTCAACTATTTTGTTCTAAATTCGTGTTTTTTGTTTGAAATATCGATTATTGCATTGTTTATTAAAAATGAATGTGAATTTATATTTTTCATTGAAAATTTAACAACCACTTTTAAAACTTATTTTGCTGTTGAAGACTCATAGTTGTAGTTGAAAATTAATCCTTTTTGTTGAAAAATTAACTGTTTTGTTTCAATGTATTTAGGTTAGCTTTTTGTCAAAAGAAAATGTTGCGATTCCATTTCTGGTTGAGAATTTTTTTTGTGAACATTCAACTCTTTGGTTGAAAATTCATTTAATTATTATATTTTATTTATATTGTATTGTGTTTTGTTATTCGTATTTTTGGCAACAAATTCATCTTCTAGGTGAAAAATTATTTTTTTTGAAAATGTACCCTCTTGTTTGAAATTTGAACTGCTTTGTTAAGAATTCATTTTTTGTTTGTTTGTAAATATTGATTATTTTAGTTGAAAATTCATATTATTTATTGGAAATTAATGTTTTTAAATTAAAATTTAACGGCATAACCAATTTTTATATCAGGATACTAAATTGAATGAATTACAGTCACTTAAAATTAACTCTACTAAGCTAACATGAAAATCAATCTCTCTAGCAATCACCCCAGATGAAGAGCTTTACAAAGTCATCATATGTCATAGATTACAAAAAAAACAAATTGGCTTTAAGTCAGTTTAAAACAAATTAATTAAGTGACAAAATAAATGTGACTAAATGCATATAAACTAAAATGATTAGAATAAGAATGAAGGACTAGCTGTAAGAAGGTTCAGCTTTTTAAATTCAGAACGTCAGGTTTTTCCCAGGGTTTATCGTTCGGGGCTAAACTAAGGAAGAAGATCCACGGTGACCTGACCTAGGTCAGGTCAAGTCACGTCAGAGAAATGCCCATTCGCCGTTACCAGGCTGAAGAAAAATCGCGAAACGTGGACCAGTCAAAGCGATAGTCAAGCACAAATTTACGACACGGCGACGCTCGTAACTTTACCTAAGAAAGTCTTATCTCGTCGATGTAAGGCTCGTCCGTCCATCAATTTAGTCGCTGATTCTTACACGGGTTGAACAAAGCCAAGGAAGCATTCGCAAAAAGATACTTTTGAATTATTAGGTATAATGCATGCGAGAATGCGGTTGTACGCCAGAGGAAATTCTACTACGTCAGAGGATGCGATTGAAATATTAAATGTCATTTCTGGCTTCGGATTTTTTTTCTCATGTGCAAGATATAATAATTAAATAATGCTTTTAAAAATTGTTTAAATTACGTTTTTTTTCTAGAAAAATATCTTCTCCTTTCGCTCCGCTGGGAATCGAACCACAGAACTTCCGATTTCCGGTGGGGTGCTTTCCCATTAAGCTTGTGTTATTATCTGATGTTAATTCAGATTCCTTGGAAAATTTGACTTGTAACACCTGTCATAATATTGCGTGTATTTCCAAAAAAAGATTTTTGTCTCTATCTCTCTAGTAGCTTAATGGACATTCACCCTACCGGCAATCGAAAGTTCTGTGGTTCGATTCCCAGCGGAGCGAAAGAAGAAGATCTATTTTCAGAACAAATTTAATTACAAGCTTTTTTAATTAATAGTTCCATCAAGTCTATAAAGACATTACAAAATTCTGCTATTCTCTGACGATAATGCATATTCCTTGAAAAGCTTTTTAAAATGTTCTGAATGTCTCAACGTTTATTATCAGAGATCTAAGAAAGTTAAGAGAGACCATCCTACAGTATATTTTCCCCCAGCCCACTCAACTCTTTCTTATGAAATAACAAATGACTTCAACTTTAAACTAAGTGCACTCTAGGTCCCATAGAAGGCGGTTCGATAGGTCCGATTTTGTAATTCCTAGAATTGAACAAAAAATGACCAATTTCTAATACAATATTGAATCATCAACCAAAAACTTTACCAAAAATGATGCTAACCTTCTATCAACAGACATCAGTTTTTATATAAAAAAGACAAATTTTCAACTAAGAAAGATTTTTCAGTCAATAAAGAAAAAAAATTTCATCCAAAATATTAAATTCTCAAGCCAAAAAGATGATTTTTTACGAAAATTTTACGCAAAAGATGAATTTTCAGCTAAGGAGATTAATTTTCGCCAAAAAAAAACCAACTTTCAACTGTATAGCTTGAATAATGAATATAATGTTAGTCCAAATTTTATTATATATTTTTTTCTTCGAAAAATGAAGTAGTGACATTTTTATTGAGAAGAATTAATTTTCAATAAAAAAAACTAATTTTGTACCAAATTGTCATATTTTATACCAAATTGTTCAATGTTCGAGCAAAAATACAAATTTTGTATGCAACAATTGAATTTTCAACAAATTAGTAAAATTTGCATTGAACAAATTTTATTTAATGCGAGAAAACGAATTTTAAACCAAAATTATGAATTTCCAAGCAAAAATTCAACTTTTAAGAAAGTTGTTTAACTTTAAACCAAGGAGTTTATTTTTCATCCTGAAAATATAACTTCAAAACCAAACAGTTGCATTTTTAACACAGAATTTTTTTTCTGTCATAAAGGAGGAATTTTCAACAGAATTCATAAATCTTAAACCAAATAGTTAAATTTTTGACTAAATTGTTGAATTTTCGAGCCTAAAATACGAACTTTCTAAAAAACAGTTAAAATTTTTGTAATTAAAAATTCTTTTATATTTTTTTTCTATTATATTTTAATCAGACAGTTGTATTTTTAAACGGAAATATTAAATTCATACAGAAAGAAACACATTTAAATAAAAAAGATGAAAGTTCGACAAAACAGTAAAATTTGGATTAAAAAATGAATACCTTTTAACAAAATTGTTGAATTTTCAACAATCTAATTCCATTTAGAACCAGATAATACAATATTTAAACAAGAAAGAAGAATTCTCAAAAAATTTTTTTGGACTTTTCAACTGATAACAATGAACTTTCAGCCAGAAATCGTCTAATTTTCTTATTGGTTATCTTATCTTATCTTGTCTTTTATTAATTTAATTCGCATTTAAGAGGAAAGAATAAGAAAAAATGGAAGAACTCTGAAGGCTTATACTGTAAGCTTATAGACTAAATTACAATGTTTCAAATAAACACTGAAGTTCATTCCTGATATTTAAAAAAATTTATGACATTATTTCGACACTATTTTTTTTTTAATTCACACTATTTTTTATCTCCGAACTGAGTTCTCAGTCTGCCATTTTGGTTAGCCATTATTGATTTCAAGTCTACCTATTTCTGAGTTCGATTCAATCCTTTTCAAATCTTGTAGCGTGTTTTAAAATATTCCGAAATTTTTAAATAGATTTCAGTTATTCCAAAGCGTTTTCGAAAGGGGGCTAATAATTTGTAAGGATTTTCAAAACAAAATTTTAATGTATTTTAAATATATTTGGGAATTTAAAAAGATTCCAAGGAATTTTTAATTGATCTAAATAATTCAATAGCATTTCAAAGGATATGCTTGAATAGAAATGATTTAAATCCTGTGGTATTCAATTATTCTCGTGAATTCAGTTCCATTAAGTTGAATTAATTTGGATTCACTGAAATTCGATATAATTAATTTGAATTAGATCAAATTTACTGATAAAACTCATTTTGAATTGGGTAAAATTTATTGAAGTTTTCTGAAATTCTCTTTAAAGTTTATGTTAATTATTATATATTTGAGCGAATAAGCCGAAATTCAATTTCAATGGATTTGAAATTATTTGGATTTTTTAAAAATTGTCTTTAATAAAACTTTAATTTATTATAATTGGCTTTAATCCAGTAGAACTGACATGGATTATGCAGGAGTTATTTGAATTAATTGGAATTAATATCTATATGACGCTGTAGAAATTGCAAGTTGAAATGAAAATATAAACTTAAAATTGTTTGCGCAATATGTTTGATTGCGATCAGAAATAACCTTGAAGTTGTTTACGAAAATTCTTCTCTCAAAATTGTGCAGTATTATCCTGTGGCGTTAGCGGGATCCTTTAAAAACATTCTAGAAACTTAGCACGGACTCGAACTACTTTCGCTGTGGAATGTTCTCGATGTCGGTAAGGTAGGAATATACGCCCGGAAATGAATTTGCCTATCTACTCTTCTTGTTTAACCTAATGAATGAGTGACCTTCCCTCTTGAGTACTGAGACCGAATCTCAAATTCTCAGATCCTCGTTAATAAATTAAATTACGAAATTAAGGATGTATCCGCTGGAAGCAGTCTGTTGACACAAGAACATTGATTTATTCCGGTCCTGAATTGCACACCTCTACCCTGGCGTTTAACGGCGTCTACCCCGATACTAAATCAACAAATTGAGTTACCGTCCCACCTGATTAACCCTTCGGTCTAGCTGCTTGGATTTCCGTATCGCAGGTGAGCTCCTCTCATTCCAGATTGATGTCAGGAATCATAAAACAAAAGCTAACTATTTTCATCAATGAAAAATCATCAATATTGATTGTACTCATCTTCTTTCTGCATAAATCGTTTTTATTCTTTTTCCTATTCAATAGATTGCATTCAGAGTGCATGTAAGTTTTCTGCTCCTGCTTACTCGTGGAAATTACGTTTGCAGTAAAGGATTTTATAATTTAGTTGAAAATTCAACAATTTCATTTTAAAAACTCATTCTCTTCGATTAAAAATTTAACTGTTTTGTTGAAATTTCATATTTTGGTGTAGAAAATTCAACTGAAATATTTCTCGTTTGAAAATTCAACCACTTTTTTGAAATTTCGGCTTTGGTGTAGAAATTTAAACTATTTCGATAAAGGTTCACCTATGTTGTTAAAAAATCATTTTTTCTGGAAGTTTCATCGTTCTAGTTGAAAAATAATTCCTTTGATTAACAATTCTTTTTTGTTTTGTCTTTTTGTTTGTTAAAAATAAACTTTTTCCACTGAAAATTGATCTATTCAATGGAAGATTCATCAATTTAGTTTAAATTTTATCGCTGTTTGAAAGTTGAACTAATTTGTTGAAAATTGTTCCTTTTTTTGTAGTGAA
The DNA here is from genome assembly GCF_010883055.1 of Belonocnema kinseyi. Lineage (NCBI taxonomy): Eukaryota > Metazoa > Arthropoda > Insecta > Hymenoptera > Cynipidae > Belonocnema > Belonocnema kinseyi. The sequence goes on from NC_046666.1 coordinate 54,501,365, forward strand.
CTAATCTTCTTGGGTTGAAATTTCCCCTTTTTTTTGTTAAAAAATCAACTGCTTTGATTGCGCTTTTTTTCTTGCCTGAAAAGTCATTATTAGTTCAAAATACATCTTTCTGTTTGGAGAATTCAACATTTTAGTTGAATTTTTTGTTTCTTTTCTAGAAAATCAATCTTTTTGTTTTTAAAATGCATGTTGTTTGATTCAAATATCAGCTATTACATTTTTGTTGAGAGTTCATCTTCGTAGGCTGAAAATTCAACTATTTTCTTTAAAATGTGTGTTTTTTTTAACTGTCTTCTGAAAAATTCCTCTTTTTGGCTGAAAAAGGGTTGAAAATACCACAGTTTATGGTTGAAGTTTGATGTTTTTGGAATAAAATCTCGATCATTTGGTGGAAAATTCAACTTTGTAATTAAAAAATTCAACTGTTCGTTGAAAAATTATTTTTTATTGTCGAAAATTGAATTATCTGTTTAAAAATGCAACTCCTTTGTTACTTTTTTTTCTAATAAAAATTTTACTATTTTGTTGAAAGTTCATCTTTGTAAATAGCAAATTCAAGTATTTTTGTTAAAATCTCATTTTTTCTGATAAAAATGTAACTATTTTGTTCAATATTCAACTATTCTAAATTCGTTCTTTCGGATTGAAATTTTATCTTTTATTGTAGAAAAGTCATCTTTTTTCGGTTCAAATAAATAACTACATTTGAGATTTTTAATTTTAATCCTAAAATGTTTTTTTTTTCGCTTATAACATGTTGTATGGTAAAACATAACATGATAAACATGCCTGTCTTTGTATTTGCATCGTCCGGAAAAATTGAACATTAGTCAGGGTAAAATCAGGAGAAAGTCAGGGAATTTTTAAAATGATGTTTTGGGGCCACTCTGATTTTATTTCCCTTTTTAAAATCGTGTTTCTTTTATCTTCACAAAAAATCTTGACTTTCTAAAGCCAGGCTACAACTTTGTATAGGAAAAAAATGTTTATCCTCTTTGTTAAACGTTTTTAAATGTATATTGGTAAATTAGATCTTATAACTAAATTATCTTAGATTTTGAGTACATATATACTACATTGTAATTACTTTTAGGTCTCTAGTGCTTCGAAAATACACTCATTGGTAGTTTGATTGATTTACGACTCTAGTTAAGTTTATGACAAGGCAATGAGGAACTTTCACTGATCGTAATACTAAATGTGTTCCAGTCGGAGAAGCAATTATTGGTCTTCTACTCTGAATTTATCGTTTCTCTAATTAGCCAACTATTAAAAATTAACGGTCGCCAAATGAAGCAATTTAATTTCCTTTATTATATGCTATTTACATTCGCTGTGTACTCTTTCAAATTGAGTTAGTGAAATGTGTAGTGATTTTTCACTGATTTCAACTCGATATTCACTGACCGAAATCTTGAAAAATGAGTGAGGTTCGCACTCTCAGCGCGTTAGATGCATCAAGTTGTGTCATGCGTCGAATTCGAAGAAACATGATTGAGGTCACCCTGCCTGTTTTCTTTTTAATTCCCCCGATTTAGAACCAAGTTCAAGGCCATCCATGCCCGAAACTAGCCTTATATCGAGAGTTAAGTGTATACAGTGCACTACCCATTGAGCTACAAAATTACATGTCTGTAATAAATTTTTTTTTAATTCTAAAGATTATTATTTAAAATGATGTTCATTAATAATTTCAAATTACTTTAAAGTTATTTGAAAGGATATGGTATTGAAAATTGAGTCTTTCTATCTGAATTTATGTAGTGTGTAAGTGATAATAATGGAATGATACTAAACGAAAAGGTCTTGCTTTTCGATTTGGATAATGTAGGTGGGATAATAAAACATTAATGTAAGCCAACAGGTTGTATGACCTGCTTAATTCACATAAACTATGGAAGAGAGAACTGTGCCAATTCTAAATTGTTCGAGTACGTGCCTCAGTCTAAGACAGAAGACGAATATTAAATCCAGTGTGACTTGGTTAAATGTAAATAAAATTATCACACATTATTTTTGTTAACTAAGTAGAAAACAAATAGGCGCACTACGCGCGCGATTATTATTCCTTTTGTCTAACGCAATTTTTAAAACTAAAATATAAAATTAATATTAACACAAAGTTTTTGTATTTTACAGTATCTATTATCCAAAATAATAGAAAAGCAATGTCTTTATTTTTGATAATTAATGAAATTTGTTGTTCTAGAGCTCAGAATTAATATATGATCGTTTTGTACGATATTGTCGATTACATTTTTATGAGACTTATAAAAGTTTTAGAAGTTCAAATTTTACCTAAAATGTTAAGGCAAATGTCATCTTCTTTGAAAACGCATTTTTTAAAATTAAAATTACCCATTTCCGGTATAAAACGCCAACAAATAAAAAAATGGTGTTTTTTATCATTCTGAATGATAATCTAAAAAATAACGTTAATCTGAACAATCTTAAATCTTGCGATTTTGGTTTTATTAAAAATTCCAAATTCAGGAGAAAAACACTAAGGAAAAAATTTTGTTCTAAAGTGTGAACCTTCCTTGAGATATTAAAAATATTTGTTTATAATTACCGATTTCCGGTCAAAAACGTTAAAATAACCTAAGATTGTTAAAAACCTGTGAATCTTCTTTGAGGTGTTTCAAATATATTTTTTTTTTATTAAAAAAAAGAAAAACAATTTGAGACGAATACCACTAACATAATCCTAGATTGTTAAAAGATTGGTAATCTTTTTTAAAATATAAGGATTCTTATTTTGAAAATACTCATTTTCGATGTAAAACGCAATCGTAGCCTTAAATTGTTAAAAAATGACGAATCATCCTTGAAATAAAATTTAAAATCTTTAATGAGTTTTGTTTAAAGTAACCGATTTCCTAGAAATAGCTTGAATATAAATCTGATTCTTTTACAAAGTTGCAAATTTAGCTCAAACTATCTAAACTATGATAATTGTTTTAAAATACCAATTTTTGGTGTCATACTCTAACGGAAATTAAAATTGTGAAAAAAAATTATGAACCTTTAAAGTCTAATTATTTCCGTTTAGAAATGTTAATCTTCGCAAAAAATACGAATAAAACCGAAAAATATAAATTTCTTAAAAATGTGGCATCTTTGAAATTTAATAATTTGTTATCAGAAATACCCGTTGCCAGTGAAAAAGCTAACAAAACCTAAAATGTTTAGAAATTTTACCACTTCTTCGAAACTTCATAATTTTCTATTACATTTTTTTTAATACTAATTTTCAGCAACAAAAAAAAATTGATTCGCACAAGGTTTTTGATTATTTTCTTTATTAAAAGGGATTATTTGTAGATTTTTTAATTTTTTAATTTAAAACATAAAACAACTTCAAGTAATCAAAAGCCAATCAGGTTTTCACACATTTTTCAGAGACTGAAGTAATTTAAGTAACTTTAAAAGTTAATTTTTATTAATTTATCAAAATTATTATTTTTTATTTACAGCTCTCCAGCACTCTGCATATTTAACAATCATTTTTTATTTACCTTTATATCTTTTCTACTTTTCTTATATCTTGTTTGTTTCCTTGTATTTTTTATTAATTTTTTTTATAATTACCTGTTCTTAAGAAAGGTTTGTTTTGTATCGAACGAAGCCGTACAAAAGATGTACAGAAGCCTTCTAAGCATTTCCTTTCAAGAATAGCTCCTGGACGGTGTCAAGAAACAAGACTTGGCTAAATTTTCCAGTTCTCTAATTTCCTGCAAATCCGTTAAAAATTATAATAAGCAGATTTTGTTTCATCCTAACTAGTTTGTCAGTTTTAATTCTTTAATTTATTCTTTAAGGAGCTTGGCAAATTGTTGCTTTCACTATTGTGACAAAGCTTTTAGGAAATTTAAGACTTCACTTAAAACTTATTAGTTCTTCATTTTTTATTCATTTTTACATTTATTTGTCCTTTCATTGTGGTAGCTTTATTCTTCTATGAAAATTGCAATGATATAATTTATTTTATCTTGCATATTTTTCCCTCGGTATGGAGCCGTGCATAAATTACTTATAGTCCTGCGTAAGATATTTTCATGTCTGCAAGAATAGAAATAATAAAAAAATTAATGAATATAAAAGAAAATATAAAAAAGTTGATTCTTTTGGTTTCAAAAGTCTAAAATTAAATTTCGGATTGAAAATGTTATTATTTGTTTTAAAACTTAAGTATTTTTTCCTTTTTAAATTCAACTGTTTAATTGTAAATCTGTTTATGCCTGACTTAAAAATTTAACAATTAGAATTTTTTCTTGGTTCGAAAATTCATCTCATTTTGTTGAAGTTTCATCTTTTTTGGTTCAAAATGCAACTGCCTGCTCAGAAATAAATCTTTTTTTAGTTAAAAATGAACTTTTTAAATATAAAAATGGTGTGATTTTAGTCCAGTTTCAGTCAAAACAAATAACAAAAAAAAATTAATGAAAATTTCACATTTCTAATATTTTGTTGGTAATTTGTTTTTTTGTTCTTGTTGTTGTTGCCAACTTTTTTTAACGAAAATTCTACAATCTAGTAGAAAACGCAACGATTTGGTCAAAAATTAATCTATTTTGGTAAAAATCAATCTTTTTAGATAAAGATTAATCGTTTAATCACAAATTCATTTTTTGTGTGTAAAGTTGAACTATTTATTGGAAAAGTTGTTTTCTTTTTGTTAAAATATTAACCTTTTTTTTTTAATTTGACTACTCTTTTGTGTTCTTCCATTTTGGGTACAAAATTTATCTTTTTTAGTTGACAATTCAACATTTTGTTTTAAAATTCGTTTATCTTGTTAAAAATTCATCTTTTTTGGTAGAAAATTAATCCTGTTGATTTAAAATAGAACTAATTTGTTGAAAACTGTTCTTTTTTTGGTCAAAGATTATTTTCTAACTGAAAATTTAACTGTTTACTTAAAAATGAAATTTTTTTATTAAAAAAATCTATTTGATTGGGTTGAAAATTCAACTATCTTGTACAAAATTCGTCCTCTTCCCTAGAAAATCCAGCAATTTCACTTGCAAATTGAACAATTTGGTGAAAAATTTAACTGGTTTGTAGAAAATTATTTTTTTTTTGTGAAAAATTATTATGCTTAGTTGAAAATTCATTTGTATGGTTGAAAGTCAAATTGTTTTGTAGAACCCTCGTCTTCTTGGATTGCAAATTCGACATGTTGGATAAAATTATTTTGTTATTCACTCAAAAATTATTTCTTGGTTGTAAATTCAACTTTTGTCGAAAATTCCTTTTTCAAACGGGGCTACCTAATTAAAAATTTTATTTAAAAAATTTAAGCAATATATTTACGGCACCTACCACTTTTTTTTGTTTTAAATTATCATAATTTATTCATATATCCTTTTCACGGTCATTATCATTTTATTTTTTTCAGTTTAATCTAACTAATATTACAAAATTATATTGCGGAGATGGAAATCCTTGTGCAAGAATGCGTTAAATTCAATTATGCGATCCTCAGGATTAGTGAAATTCATTCTGATTAGTTATGGTTATGCAAAGTGTTAATGAATATTGGATTAGAGAACCTGTGTGGTAATCTGCATTCTTCAATAGCTTGGCTGAAAGTTTATTCTTACATATATTAACAATCCATAATTATTTTATAATACGCTAAATTCTTGAAACTTTAGTCTAACTCTATGACCGAGCAAAGCATTATTGTCCTTTTAGTCGGTTATGACGTTATGTGCTTGGCTAATATATCGAGGAAAATTCCTTGAATGTTATATTCCAACCGAAAACTGAAGACATTCCAGTTATGCATAAACATCAAACCATATACTCTATCGCCCACCAAAATTTACGATAAATTCTTCTGCGAAAGTCAAATTTTATCTCAAATATATTTAAAACAAATTTTTAAATCAAAAATATAGTGTTTTAAATTGATTAATTTTCTGCATAGAAAGAACATTTATTGATACTTCAGCCTCTTTCTTCAATTTACTTCTTAGCTCCCTTTTTTTAAAGTATTCCTTTTTTCTCCTCAGTTTTAATAATTAAATCTAATAAGAAAATACAACTATTTTGGTTCAAAGTTCATTCTTTTTCGTATCAAAATATACTTTTATATTTTTGGGTTAAGATTTCATCTTGTTCGGTTAAAAATTCTACTATTTGGTTGAATATTTAAATGGTTTGTGGAAAATTTGGCCATTCTGTAAAAAAAGTAATCTTTTTCATTACTAATTCAAATCTTTTGTTAAAGATTCGTCTTTTTGGTTTAAAACTTCTACTATTTTGGTAGAAAATTAATTTTTTTTTTGTTAAAACTAGAATATTGTTTGGTTGAAAATTATTCTGTTGTTGTTGAGTATTCAAGCAGTTTGCTAAAAATCCGTAATGTCTGGTAGAATTCAATTGTTTTAATTTAAATTAATACCTCTTTAATTCTAAATATTAACTATTCGCCTTTTTATTGAGACTTTATCTTTTTGGTTGAAAATTGAACAACAATTTAGACAACCATTTTTTTGGTGAAGATTCATCATGTCACTTGAAAATTCATCTCTTTCGTTGAAAATGTAAATTTAACTATTATATTTTAGATTAAAAATTGAGTTTTTAAACTGACAATTGATCTTTTATAATTAAATATTCAATTTTTTGCTTGAAGATACGTATTTTTGTTGAAAATTCATCCTTCTCGGTTAAAATAGAACTTTTTTGTGAAAAATTAATCTCTTCTTGTTAAGGATTTAAGTAATTTGTTAAAATTTAGTTCTTGTTGTGAAATTCAAATATTTATTTTATTTCAAATTAAAATCTTTTCTGATTGAAATATCAAGTATTGCATGCTTTTCGAGAATTAATCATTTTTTTTGTAAATTTAACTACTTGGTTGAAAATTAATTCATTCTGAAAAAATTGGAATTTGTTGTTGAGGATTCATCAATTTGGTTAAAACTTTAACTGTTTGGTTGTGAATTAACTTTTTTTAAATCCATTTTTCAGGCTGAAAATTCAACTATTTTCATTTTAAAAAAACTGTTTAGTAGACAATTAACTTTCTTGTTGAAAATGCACATTTTTTGGCTAAAAATTTAACTATTTTCAAGAAAATTCGCTTTTTTCTAAATTGATTTTTAGGCTAGATAGTTAACCAGTATGTCTTTGTCTTAAAACATAAATTTTTTAATTTAACATTCAACTACATATTTTGTTTAAAATTCATGTATGTGTTTAAGAATTCGCCTTTTGGTCAAAAATTAATCTTTTTTTGTTAAAGATTTAACTATTTTGTTAAAATTTTGTTGTTCTTGTGAAATTCAAGTATTTTTTTTTATTAAAATCGTTTTTGATTGTAATATCAAGTATTGCATGCTTCTTGCGAATTAATCTTTTTTCTGGGTTAAATTTAACTACTTGATTTAAAGTTAAACTAATTGAAAAAATTGGAATTTGTTGTCGAGGATTCATGGTTTTGGTTAAAAATGTAACTTTTTTCAATTCATGTTTTCATGGCTGTTTTCAAGCTTTTGTTTAACTTTCATCTTTGGGGTTAAAATCCATCGGTTTTGGTGAGAGAGTCATCTTTTTTGGTTTAAAACTTATACCTTTTGGTTAAAAATGAACTTTTTTGTTGAAAATTCCACTTTTCGGTACAAAAATCCGACTTTCCTCTGAAAGAAACTATTTGCTTGGGTATGAAACTGTTTTCGGTTGAAGTTAATTTTTTTTTTTATAATTCTACCATTTGGTTCAGAGTTCATCTTTATAGGTTGCAAATTAAGTTTGCTTGAATAAAAATTGAATTTTCTGTTGAAAATGCAATTTCGTCTGGAAATCTTAGGAAATTAAAGCGTTGCATATTGAATTCAATGTGGTAGGAACCTGAATTATTTTTACTGAAAATTATTTAAACCCCTATTATTTCCCTATTTTTGTGAAATAACCCTATTTTCCCTGTTTTTGAAGCACTGATTAGAGGTATACTAAATAATTTCTTAATCAACATTTCTATTACACTCCATCCGTCTTTCTCACGAAAGGAAAAACTTCTGAAGGCTTGTTTTCCGCAAACATTTTCAGAGTCCTTTTCTGCTATTTTGTGAACTAACACTTCCATCTGAATTTACCTTTGGGAGTCTTCAAGATCTTGGTCCTGTCTCCGCTCTGAGTTGCCCTATCTTGAAAACTAAGGGTCATAACTCTAACTTTGAGAACTTCAGTTTTCAACTAGAGCCAACAGAAACACTAGAAGGAGGTGGATCCTAGTTGGTTGGTGGTTGGCGAAAGGAACAAGATCTCAGCTGAGCTCCTGCGGGCTGGTTTGTATACTCAAGCGTCAACAAAGTGAACAAAGTCTCTCAAACTGCAAACCTCGCGTTCCTAGTTTCCTACTCTCTTCTTTCTTTATTTCGTTTTCTCTTCCAAACCCACGTGCAAGGAACAACTTGGTTTAGCCCCTCAGTCTACGACTAATTTGCCAACTCATTACCCCATTACTAATATATAAGTACTGTTGGCAAACTAGCAGGAACTCAAGAACACTGCCAAAGGTTGTGAATAAGGACCACAAAACAAGAAAATGCATCCAAAACTTGAAATTAAAAAAAATTATAGAACGGTTTTTTTCTTCAAAAAAATAGAATCAAACTCGGAAAGAACGCCCCCGGATATATCACTTCCGAGAATTGACGCCGCGTCGCAGGTAGGACTAAAAGGAGCTACGGGGGAGTGTGTGGTGGTCACTCAGGCGTGAAATAAAATAAACCATCGCCAACACCAAAAACCGGCACAGTCTCCAAGTTTCACTGTAGTTCAACGCTTTTCAATAGTTCAACTTCCCTTCTTTTCTCCAAGCTTCCCCTTCTTCTCCCCTTATTTATCCTAATTAACTCCCTTTATTTCCCTTACATCCACTCCCCTTGTGTGCCTAATTTTTCTCATATTTTCCCCTTTTAATTTTTATTATCCTTTTATTTTTTCTAATCAGTAATTTCCTTTCTCCGAATTGAATTAATTAGCTAAAATACAAAAGTCCTCGCTCATCTCCAACTTCCAACGCTCATGGGAATGCAGGACGTTAATCAACTTTAGATGCAGGTGAGAACGAGAGAGTGGCTTTTGAGAATGACAAGGACTGAGCACGAGAGAAAAGGAAAGAGGGAAGAGAAAAGGAAAGGGGGGGGGGGCAGAAAAGGAAAAAGCGAGTAAAAAGGAAAGGTAGATTCTAGAGACAATGTTAATCCCAGGACACCTCGTATTTATCAGGACCTGTCCAAAATACATTGGTAGTTGTATACATACATAGATATACTCTGCACTCGATTCTTTTTCACAGGAGAAAAAGTAATGCACATTTGGGATTTAGGGCAAGGAACTTTCTTCAGACACTCAATATTCCAAGTTCCGGAAATCAAACTCGATTTTCGTTTTATCCGAGTTTTACCTCCAGGTGCAATATAACCAGTAAATGTAGTTATTCGACTTTTAAGGACAAATTGGGTACCATTACAAAGCAATTTGTTTAACTTAAAGTTTTATTTTAACATTCTGAATATTAAATTTTGGCATTTTTCATATAATATCATATCAAGGAATTTTCTGAAGCTTTAAAAAGTTTCAAGGAATTTCAAAAGATTTATAAGATTTTGAAATATTTCATGGTATTTTAAAAGATTTTAAAGAATTTTAAATTGATTACTATCATTTGAAGGGATTTCAAAGGATTTTAAGGAATTTATTGTATTTTTAGAAATTTCAATTAATTTTCAAGAGGTTTAAATTTTTTCAGGATTTCGAAATACTTCAAAGGATTATAAATATTTTAGGATATTTAAAAGTTTCTAACTACTTTTTAATAGATTTTAATTATAAATTTGAAAGTATTCCAAATGATTTTAATTTTAGATATGGAATGACTTTGTAGGTCTTATAAGGTTTTAGGCCTTTTAGAGCATTTTAAAAGATTCTAAAGGATTTTTTTAGATTTTCGAGGATTTGACTGATTATCAGGATTTTAAAGATTTCCAAATATTTCAAGGAATTATCAAATATTCTAAAGAATTTCTCAGATTTGAAGGTACTTTGAAAAATGTCCAGGATTTTTTAAGAGCTTTACAAAATTTAAAATCATTTTAAAATATTTGAAATATCTTAGGGTGTATTTAATATTATTACACCATTAAGCCATTTCCCTTTCGGGGTAGGCGTGACTCACTCGGCAGGGGAAAGGAGTAGTGTGTGGATGGGATAGAGATTTTTCAGAT
>NC_046666.1:54511708-54525225 GCF_010883055.1 Belonocnema kinseyi
TCTTTCCAATCGTCTGGGACGTCTCCCATCTCGAAACATAAATTTATCAATTCGCAAACTCTATGTGGTACGTACTCGCCACCGTGTTTAAGCATTTCAGCGTTAATACCGACTACCCCGGCAGCCTTACCGTTTTTCATGTTCTTAATTATATCCCTAACCTCAGTGACACAGACTTTTTCAATTGAGTTTTCCAACGCATCGTGTTCAACATCGCAGTTGTGGTGTCCTATGGCTTCATCTCCGAATTGTCTCATAAAATAGTCTCTGAAAGCCTCTAGTATTCCATCTGCATCATATATCATTTCCCCCCTACTATTTCTCATGTTGACAATTTCTGTACTTTTGTTTCCTTTCATTTTTTTATAAAGTAGTTTCCTGCTTCCTTCAAAAATAGATTTCAATAATTTGAAGTAATTTCGAAGGATTTAAAATATTTTAGACTCAATGATTTTTCAAGAGTTTCAAAAAGTGTTAAGGGATTTCAAGGGATCTTATCATAAATCCGAGGATTTTTATGGGATTTTAAAAGGTCTCAAGTTATTTTAATCAATTTTTAAGGTTTTTAGGAAATATTAAATTTCATGTGGCTTTACGGAATCTTGTAATATTTTAATGTTTTTGAAAGACTTAATCATAAGAATGAAGAGATTTCGTAGGATTTTAAAGATCTTCAAATATTTCAAGGTATTATCAAAGATTTTAAAGAATTTTGATAGTTCCAAGATACTTGAAAGAATCCCAGGGAATTTTTAATTGATATTTATCATTTGAAGGGATTCCAAAGAATTTTAAAGAATTTAATGTATTTTTAAACATTCCAAGGGATTTTCAAGAGCTTCAAACATTTTCCAGAGACCTTAAAATATTTAAAAAATTTATAAATATTTTAGGGTACTTGTAATATATTAAAGTGATTTTAAAGGATTTGAGAGATTTTAGGATATTTAAAAAAAATCCAAAGTATATGCCTTTAAAAGTTCCAAAGAATTTCAAAGAATTTTAAACATTGTAGATAATTTTAAATGATGTCCAGACCTTATGAACAGAATCAATCAAATTCAAGGGCTTTTTAAGGATATTATAATTTTGAGGGTTTTTATCAGATTTTAGAAGATTTCATTGATTTTATGGGATTTTAAAAGCTCTGAACATATGTGAATAAAAATTCCAGGATTAAATCAAATATTTTAGAATATTTTAAGAAGATCCTAAAAAATTGTTAATAGATTTCTATAATTAGAAGGGATTTCAAAGGTTTTAAAAATTTTATCGTATGCTTTAATGAAGAAAACATAAAGTTTCATAGCATTTCACGAGATTTCATAATATTTTAATGGACTTTAAAGAATTCATCCACAAGAAGTGAATTTAAGAAATGAGTTTATTATTATGAGTTTATTTAATGAGTTTATGAATTTATCCTGAATTCTTATCAATGTATCCTGAATTATTTTGAATTACTTTGAATTATTTGGGATTCAATTAAATTCTCTATAATTCTCATGAATTCCGCTAAACTCACTTCAATCCGCTCAATTAAATAGATGTTAAACCTTTTTATTTTAGTTGTTTAGAGAGTGTGTATTTTGTCAAATCCTTTTGAATTCCCTTGAATTTTGTCTAAACAGATTTCAAACTTACTGAATTGATCGAATTTTTCACATTTTTAATCTTTTGAATTCACTTGATTTTTTCCGAATAACCTTGAATTGTTATAAATTTGATTTAATTTTTCTCATTTCCCTTCAATTCCCATAATTTTTTTAGTTATTTTGAATTTAACTTGATTTGCTTAGAAGTTTCACGAATCGAATTATTTGTAATTCGAAATAAAATCAATCACATTAATAATTGGTTAGAAATTAGTCACTTTTTCGATTATTAGTTTATGAAAATCCTGAGGAAAATTTATAAATTTAAACTAAGATTGTTGTATTCCATTGGTAAAAGATTCTATATTAAAAATGCTACAAGTCTAGAATTTTGGTATTTGAATATTAATTGTTTAGAGAAAATGAAAAATTAGGGAGAAATCAGCAAAAAGTGAAGACATTTTAAAAATAAAGTTTGGCACCCACCGTGAACTAACTGTATGACAATTATTATTAAATCTTAGGACACAGTAATATCAATAGCCAAATAAAAAAACTGGGTTAATATATTTATCAGTTTTTAATCCGAGATTGGTTTTCATATCAATAAAACGAACAGACTGAGGTTTAAAAAGAGAGGATGTGACTTTCCTGCGATTTGGTTTACTCTCTAGTGACGTAAAAGCAGGTGCACCGAAATTACTGGCAGGGTGACGTAGACACCGTATCGAGAAGGTAGAGTGGATGGACATATCAATTATTTGCTGTCCAACAAAGGGACTCACTCCATATTTGACTCGAGTTAGTCCAGAGTTCTTCAATAAAAACGTCGAATTTGGCCCCTCATTGATTCCGTCTGCTCGTTCTTCTTTTTTCTACTCAGGATCCTTGTAATTCAATAAAACAAATAATGACAGAGACATGTTCGAATGAATAAGTAATGAGGTCACTCAAAAAACCCCTCGCCCAATCATCGACCACGAAACCCCGATTAGGCGAATATTGTGTACCAATTTTCGTTACAAAAAAAAATTTCAAATTTAAATTAGATTCACAATAATTGGAAAGGAACACACGTACCCTATCAGTAATCTGGCATGGATTATAACCTAATTGTTCGTTCTAAACTAAGTTTTATAATATTCTAAATGTTAAATTCAGTGATTAGAAGGGGTATTTTAGTTGTTATTTAAGAAGATAATTTAGAAGGTATTTTAGCAAATAAATGAGTGACCATAAAGTAAAAAAACAGAGTTTCTACTCGCCTGGAGCACCTGGAAACCTGTAAATTTCAGGAAGTGTTTATATGTCTAAAAAAACCTGGCATTGTCGAGAGATTTTTTTAAACTCCAAAATTTTTTTCGAGCGCGTGCTAACGTTAAAAAAAAATTGTAATATAAAATTCAATAACAAGGTTTTTTTCATCTGTAAAAGTAGCTTTATATGACTGAATTTGAACATTTAGTTGAAAATTCGTTTTGTTTTTGGGTAGAAATTATTTTTTTTAACTGAAGATTTATCTATTAGATTTTAGTCAAATATTTATCCTTTTAGTGGAAAATTCAACTGTTTGAATGAAAATTCTCTCTTGATTGAAATTTTTGATAGAATTTAACTGTTTTTTATTTCAAATTTAGGTCTTTTTTCTTTAAACCTCTATTATTACATTTTTAATTCACAACTCATCTTTTTTGTTCGAAAATTAAACTACTTTCTTCTTGAATGTTGAACTCTTTTTTTTTAAATTTATTTATTGGTTTGAGAATTCATAATTTTAATTGAAAATTCATCAATTTTTTCAAAATTTAACTATTTTGTTGAAAATTAATTTTTCTTTTAGTTGAAAATTAATTTTGTAATTAAAAATTTAACTAAATCAGTCAAATATCCTTCGCTTTAGTTGAAAATTCAACTCCCTTGTTGAAAATTAATTTTTTCAACTGAAAATTTAGTAATTTAATTTTGTTTGAAAATTTATCTTCTTTAGTTGAAAATTCATGTATTGTGTTGAAAATTCCTCCTTTTGGGAGCAAATTACTGTTCTTTGTTGAAATGCCATCATTTTGGTTAAAAATGCACCAGCTTAGTTAAAATTTAAACTCTTTTGTTAAATTTTTTTTGTTTTTGGTTAGAGATTCATCATTTTAATTGAAAATTTATCTATTTGGTTAAAAATGTTTAATTGAAAATTTAACTATTTTGTTGAAAATTAATGTAGATATTGAAAATTTAACTAATACAGTTAAATATTAATGACATTCGTTAAAAATTCATCTTTTTAGTTGAAAATTAATTTTGTTTGATGAAGATTTAACTATTTAATTTTTTTCTCGAAACTTTATCTTTTTTTGTTAAAAATTCATCTATTTTGTTAAAAATTCGTCTTTTTGTTTTATTAAATATTAATTTTTTGAAGTGAAAATTTAACTCTTCCAGATGGAAATTTAACTATTTTGTTGAACTTTTTTTTTTAAGATTAATTTTCTTAAACAGAATATTTAATCAATCCAGTTTAATATTCCTTAATTTTAGTCAAAAATGCATCTTTATGGATAAAAATAATTTTTGAGCTAAATAATTCATCTCTTTGATTTAAAGTTCAAATATTCCAGTTGAAGATTTGTAATTTTATTTGAAAATTCTTCTGTTGGGATGAAAACTCAACTAGTTAGTTGAATGTTAAACTTTGATTAAAGATTCATTATTTTGAATCAAAATTCATCTAATTGGTTTAGAATTGAACTATTTTTGATTAGATGTTCGTTTTGTGGTTTTAAAATACCCTTTTAAAGAGAAAAATGGACTAATCCAGTTAATTGAGAAATTCCAGAAAATTGAACAATTTAATTTTTGGTTCAAAATTTATCTCTTTCATATGAAAATTCAACTATTTGGTTGAAAATGGATGATTTTTTAACTGAATATTTAACTATTCGGTTGAAAATTTATGCATCTTGTTAAAACATCGTCTTTTTGTTCGAAAAGACTTGAACTTGCTTGATACCGATGAGGGAAATTTAGAGGTCAAATGTTGATATGGCCACTTCGGAGGTTGGAAGCGGAATTAACGTTATTTATAGATAGTTTGCAGGAAATCTAGTTATTTATGAGGATTACTCTCGAGTCTTAGGGCTCTGCTAACTGCCATTTGAATCAGACCACGAAACTTCACCTAAGTCCATTCAGTATTCCACGATTGTGCAATCAGTGTGAAATCTGGTGAGGCGACAATATAGAGATCCTAATAGGATTTCACTTCAGGCGTAGCACAACAGATCCATCTGTATACACTCTACAGCCACAATGGCTCACGATTGCTACACACATTGTGATTGCTGAAACACCAGATGATAATTAACCGTCCTTTAGGTTTCTGCGTCACTAGAGATCATCCTCCAAGCATGTGAACGTCCCTATAATTCATATAGTTCCTCTAAATATGCTATTCGCAAACGTCATTATTACAACTTTCTCATTTGAGGGCCCGGATCAAAGAACTAGTTAGAACTGTCTGGCGCCCAGAGTGGTGAGACCCCTTACCACTTGAATTTTAGCAAAATTCAGGGGCCCTTCAATATAGGCGCCAGAGAATTATAACTGGTTGTAACTGTCTGGTGCTCAGAGAGATGCGACGTCTTGTTCAGGTCTTCCCACTTCTAGACGCCAGAAAGTTATAATTGGTTATAACCTTCTAGCGCTTAGAGTGGGAAAGGCCTCACCGCTTGAATCTAAGCGACGTTCACGGGCCCTTCACGCTAACTTCCAGAAAGTTATACTCGGTTATAACTGTCTGGCGCTCAGAGATGTGAGACGACTTGTTCAGGTCTTCCCATTTCTGGGGCCAGAAAGTTATAATTGGTTATAACCTTCTAGCGCCTAGAGTAGGGGAGGTCTCACCGCTTGAATCTAAGCGACGTTCATGGACCCTTCACTTTAATCGCCAGAAAGTTATATCCGGTTATAACTGCCTGGCTCTCAAAGTGACGAGACGACTTGTTCAGGCCTTCCTACTTTAAGGCGCCCGAAAGTTACAATAGGTAACCTTCTAGCGCCTAGAGTGGGGAGGCCTCACCGCTTGAATCTAAACGACGTTGAGGGGCTTTTCACTCTAAGCGCAAAAAAGTTATATCCGGTTATATCTATCTGGCACTCATAATGAAGACACCCTTAGCCGTTTGAATTTAAGCGACGCTTAGAAACCCTTCACTCTATAAGCTAGAAAATTATAAAAGTTATAACTTTCTGGCGCTGTGAGTGGAGAGACGACTTACTTCTTGAATTTAAGCGACGTTTAAACCCACTATACCTCTAGGCACCACATAATTACAATTGGTTATAACATTTTGGCGCCTAGAGTGGGGGAGGCCGTTTTTCACGGGTACTTCACTCTAGGCGTCAGAAAGTTATAATCGGTTACAACTTTCTGACTCTCAGAGTAGGAAGACCCCTCTCCATTTGAATTTAAATTTCGATAAGCCCCCCCCCCCCGCTCCCACTCTGGGCCTCAGAAATTTATAATTAATGATACATTTCTGGCGACTAGATGTGGATCGGCGGGCTCACCACTTGAATTTAATTGACGTACAGGGGCCTCATTTATTCTCCACAGGATGGCAAGGTGTGTACTCACCTGTCTATCTAATAGGCACCTGAACTGCACTTTAAGTATCAAGATAAAATAAAAGGTTGTTCATTATTAATAAAATTCATGAACTTTAGGAAAAAAATTAAGAAATGAATAATTATGTTTTTATTATTATTAATTTATTTCATTATTCGATGGTGATAATTAATATATCGAAGAATATTCTTAATCATTTGTCAAAGTTTCCTAAATTAATCAAATTCATTACATTTTTAAAAAGTTGTGCATTTAAGAAATTACTTTTGCTTTGAGAAAGTTAATTTTTACAAATAGAAAAAAATCTAACTTTAGATGTTAATAGAACCATTTAGATATTTCCAAGGACTGAAAAAAATATTACGAATAAATTTACATAAATGTTTATTCAATCTGTTATTCTTCTGTATATTTATGATACAAGTTTCTATTTATTTTTCGCAGGCGTCACTCACGGTTTTCGATCTACTAGTCTAAACCAAAATGGTTATATTCTTTAGCTGTGATAAAATTTTTGTTACTATAATATTTTTGTTTGAGAATTCATAATTTTTTTTTAAGAATATAATTATATGGTTTAACATTTAAACTTTTTTTCAAATTACATTATCATTGAAAATACGTATTTTGAATTAAAAATGCAACAATTTTAGTAGAAAATTTACCAATTTGGTGCAAACACATCCTTTATTTTCGAAAATTAAATTCTTTGTTGAAAATTGATTTTGTTAAAATTTATCTCATTTGGTAGAAATTTCATAGTGTTAGATTAAATATGCAACTATCTGGTTGTCATTTAATCTATACTAGTTAAGGTTTGAACTGTTGAGTAGAAAGTTCGTCATTTTTGGTTGAATTACTTTTTTTGTTGACATTTTATCAATTTTTATTGAAAATTAATAGTTTTAACTTAAAATGTATCTACTTCATTTTATGTTGAAAATTTATCTCTTCTGGTTGAAATTGAACTATTTGGTTGACAACGCAACTATTTTATGAAAAATTCATCTATTTTGTTGAAAATGCAATATTTTTTTACTTAAATTTGTAAGAATTTAAAGTGTTTCAAATTTAATTTAATTTAGAATTCACATTAATTTTTGTTAAAAGAATTCATTCCCTTAGTTTGAAAAGCTGTAGTCCAAAATTTAAAATATTTTATACTCTTTTATTATGTAATGCTTCGATTTTGAAGGGATTTAGGGTGCATTGTTTGAAAAAAATGCAATAATTATTACTTGAATCTCTCGTTATTATGAAAAAGTATAAGCAAAAAAGTCGAGAGATACCTAAAAAACACCTGGAATTTTCAGGAATTTTTTTAGGATTTGATTAGACAACCTGAATTATTAAATAATCAAATAATTGAATTAATGGAATAATTAAACTAAAACATTATAAGTCAACAAAATTCTAAATTAAAGGTGATAAGTTCTTGACCCCTGAGGATCAATGTCCGTGGTACACTCGAGTCACCGGTTATTTTTGAACTACACATATTTTTTTCCTTTGCGAGAAAGCTTAAAAGAGATACAAGTGTGTATTTTTCTTAATGGATGCTCATTCACATTTGTGTTTCACATCCACGAATTGTTTACCCTCTATTGTCGTGAGAGTGCTTTACGGAGCTTTTTGAGACTTAGGCAAAAGACGGGATGACACTAAAAACCTCATATCGCCTTTCCCAGGGGACAAAATACTAACAAGGTCTTTAGTAACCCGAGACGCAATTGTCGAGTACTGCGCATTATGGGATTTCTAAAGGTCAATATGTGGGAAGAGAATATCAGTTTCTGCCTTTGCAATTTTTCATGCTTACGCAATATCGTGGTATTAACGGCAATGTATCTATTCATCTATATATCTATATATATCTCTCTAATATATAGTAATAAAGTTTTATCTCTATTTCGTTTTTTATGAAAAGGGTATTGTTTTATTTTGAGATTAGAAACGATTATCTTTAAGAAAGGCAGTTTACTCACGTTTATCCTCTTGGATGTCATTTCATCCTCTTTCCTGAATCTCCTTTGTTTGCCTTCTTTTAACAAAACTTTAAAAAAAATTCTCTTTAAAATAACCTTTCTTAACCTTTCCTTATCTCCACTTCTTGCTGTTTACTCTTCGCATTTGTTTCTTCTGTCCACCCCCTTTTTTGTTATGTAATTTAATTTGTTATTTTGTTACTTTATCCGTTCTACTTTTAATGCTTCCTCATCTCTCCTTTATTTTGTGGACCCCTTTGAATCCTATCACTCTTTTTCACCATTCCCTCGCTGAATTCTTAAAATTTTTTCTGAAACTTTCCTTTACAATTATTTCACTATCCTCTGACCTCTTTTTCTAAATCTGTTGAGAAATTTCAATTTTTCCACTTCTCTCATTATATTCGTCCCTTCTTCCTCTCATTAATTCTTCTTTTCCTCCAGTGCTTTCATATTCTTCTCCTCGTATCTTTAAGATATCTGGTTAGTGTTAAATTTAATGTAATAAATTAAATTTCTATTTACTTATCCTCCCATCTATGGCCTACTCCATTCTCTGTCCTTAGAATTTGAATTTCTATCTCCTCCCTAACTGATTCATCTGCATCATATTCTCTTTGTCTTGCACAATCATCTAAATGATTTATCTATCACTTGCTTCCTTTAAATACCCTTCTTTTTAGATCCACTAAAAAATGTCTACACATCCTCATTCTTTATATTCCTCTATTCTGCCTCAAATCCTTGTACTTCTTATCTTTTCTTTTATATTACTCCTTAAAATTTCCTTCCTAAACATCTTCCTTTACCTTCTTTTCCATATGAATACTTATATTTTGCATTCCTTCTCTCTCTCTCTCCACCCCCCCCCCCCCCCCCCCCCCCCCCGACTCTCTATCTCTATCTCGATATCTCTATGAATATTCATCTCTTTCCAACTATTTTCATTAATTCATCTAATCTTTGAATTCTTTTTAATATATTTTGGGAGCGTGCATTAATTTTGAGGATTTTTTTGTCAAATTGCGGATTTATTTTAAAAACTTGGTTACCAGTTGATTATTCAAATTATTGTCCATCGCTAGCCACTACTTCCTCCCATCTTTCTACCAGCATCCAGACTCCTCGTCGGTAAAAACAACTCGTATTCGGAAGCTACCTACGCATCGACCCATTTTTTGGCATCTTCATAAGAAGTAAATCGTTGCTCAGTCCGACTAGCAGTCTTCGACATGCATATAGTAACGATATTCCTCGATGCGATATAGTACAAGTAACGCCATCGCTAAGAAATCCTTCAAAATTAATGCACGCTCCCAATAGTTCTTCTTTTCCCTTTCTTTTTTCTTCTCTCGCGGATTAACCACCATCTCGCCTGGGGTTGGAGCGTGACGTGTTTATGCATCAGTCCTCTCGTAAACTTCTGCGATTCTTCTTTAGTTCCTCCGCCTCCTGGACGAATCCATGCATCTCGCCCCCATTCGCGAAGCTTCTTCGTCGGCTCGAAAAGGCTCAGGCGATGTTGTGTGGACCGCCCGTTGACCTGCCGTTCCTCTTTCCTGCGGCATCTCGTCTCCTTCATCTTCTTCTGACTTCTGCGTCCTTCCTGACTCTTCCCCGGATCACCGGGGCGCGTCGAACTTGCTCTTCGGCTGATTCGCCGCCAGATATGATTTTACGATCGACTCGACCCAGTTGGGGGTAATAAGAGAACCAAGATCACCAAGAAGTGCATCCTCCTCAAGGATTTTAACATTTTTTTATTATTATTTCGTTTTTTTACTCTTTTGATACGCGCTTCTTCTCGCTCAATTCCTAATCTTCCCCGAGGCGCTTCAAACTCTTCGAGAGCGGAAGTGCATTCGGGTCAGATGATAATTTTTGTTTTATTTTTATATTCTTATTTTGTTTA
The DNA here is from genome assembly GCF_010883055.1 of Belonocnema kinseyi. NCBI lineage: Eukaryota > Metazoa > Arthropoda > Insecta > Hymenoptera > Cynipidae > Belonocnema > Belonocnema kinseyi. The sequence continues at coordinate 54,521,822 of NC_046666.1, forward strand.
CTTTTTTCCAATTCGGAAATTAAATATTAAGAGATCTTGTTTTTTTAAGCAAGGAATGCTATATTTAAACTAAAATTCTTATAATAAAACCTGGTCTTAATGTTTCATTTAAATAAGTAGGTTTTCCGGAAAATTAGTGTCAGGTTGTAATTTACATCTTTTCTCCCCTTCTTTCCTTATTGATTTCTTTTGCCCAGTTTACTTAATGCCTTTTAAAGACTTTTTCATGACTTGTGTTAAAGAGAAAACTTTCTTCCTCGCTTTCTTCTAAAAAAGAATAGATATTAAAAGCTTAATGAAAATATACTAATTAGTACGTTCACTTACAAATTATATTTAAGCTTTTAAGTTTTAACAGTTTCTCAATTTCAAAGAACAGTATTTTTTAATCATAAATAACATTTTCGAATAAATATTTATTTGTTCTTAGGTTTATATAAATACATTGTTCTTGTATTCTTGAGAAAATTTAAAGAGATTTTTCAAGATTTCAGATATGTCGGAAAAGAGTATCTAAAATTTTCAAGAATTGTTTCTTACAACATTTTACGGAAGTTTAGGAAAAATTCAAGTCAGTTTAAAATATGTGAATTTCTCTTGTCTCTAATTGTTTGTTCTTAATCTTTAAAAATCGAGATTTTAAAACTGCTTATATCTCTCAAACATAGTAACATTTTTTCTCAAATTTTATCATCTTGCGAAATTGTACAATTTTTGTTTCGAAATTAACAATAAACATAACAAGATTTTCCAGGAATCTTAAGATGATAATTAAGTCTTTCAAACCTCCCCCTCTCATACTTTGCATCTTCTACTTTGACATACATTCCTCTACCTTAACTTTCCTCCCCTACTTTCCCTTTCCACTCCACGCTTCAAGCTCCCCGCAATTGCTCTCATTTGCTCTCACATACATTACTTTTTTCCCTCACTTTTCCCACTTCACGCCCTCTAATTCCCCCTATTTACGCTCTCCTTATTTCCCCTCATTTACTATCACTTTCACTAGTCCCCCTGTACCACTTACCCTACTTTCCAACGCCTTATTTACCCTCATTTCCCGTACCCCCCCCCTTATTCTCTATCACTGCCCCTACTTCTCTCATTTCCTCTCCCTTCCCATACCTCCACTAATTCTCCCTTCCCTTAATTCGCTACCTTCATTTGCTCTTATTTCCCCTACTTTCCCTCCATGTATTTCCAATCTCTTCCCCTACGGTTACAGGACTGAAACTATAATGGTTTCTGCTCGGGGCTACGATACCATAAAAAACGAATGTCCCTTTTTTAATTTCATTTAATTGTCTAAAAAATGTATTGAATCGAGAGTTGATTATTTTAGTTTCGCATAATAAAAATGAAATACTTGCAGTCATCCTTGATTTTCAATTGCCTTTAATCTTTGATTTGTTAGACTCGTAAACTGTGATCGTAAAGAAGGATTTGATTACTCTGGATCTCAACTGGAATAAGTAACTTTCGAGGATTTATCGAAACCTGGTACTTTTTCTTGCTTAACGAGTAGAATTTTTTTTCTTTCTTCTCAGTTTTTAAATTTTTTTTTTCGTCCGAGATCGATGCAATCGTCAAGACGTCGAACCCTCGTTGCTAGTTGACTAACGAACCTTTCAAAACAAGGAATGAGACGAATTTCTGCCAAAGGACCTTTAGGAATTACATTGCGCCTCGGGTTTCATGCCAAAGGTTCTTTGAAGGCACTTCAAAGGTACTTTTTTATTTCCCGAAAATAATGATTATTGCGATTTTTAATACCATATCTCTCTGTATACTTTTGAGCGATATTAAATTATTTTCTGAAGAGAAATTGATTATTGTTCCCCGAAGAAGAATATAAACCTAAAGTATCGGCTGAAGAATTTAAACCTAAAGTATCCAGGAAGTCTGGAAAGGACAACAAGTTCTTTACAATTTCTCCTTAAAACAATTTTTTTCAACATGCCTTTTATCAAAAAAATTAACTATAATAATATACTATTCATTCTTTTTTTAACGGTATCTTTACCTTTCTCCAAAAAGTACTTAACTGAAGAGAGAATTTTATTTCTCTAATGATTTGTGTAGGTAGCTTTCTTTTGTATAACGAGATGCATTTACAAAAATAATCGCCATATTTTTATAAATTTTGTCTTAATATTTCAAATCGAATAATATAAAATTAGATCATAATATAAATCATCACAATTCGAAAATTTCCTTCGAAATTATACATTTTCTAAATTATTCATTGTAAATGTTAGTTTTTCAAATATTCATGAAAAATGTTGTGATAAATATTTTGAAAACGTAACTATTCAAAATTAAGAATATTTGAATGTAGAAGAAAAGCTAAACAATTTTAATATTTTAAGTTTTGATTGTTTAAATAAAAGGCTTTCAAATCAGAAGAAACAGGGCTATTTTTCCACATATTAGTGGAATTTTTAATAAAAAAAGTTTAATTTTGAACCTAAAAGATCTCAACAAACTTGTTGAATTCTTAACTGAAAATAGAATAGTAAAATTTTCAGTTTATAAATTTTATTTGTCATAAAAAAAGTCTTTTAACTAGTTCGATTCAACGAAATAAGAAAATTTTCTAACAAAATAGTTGAATCCTCACACAAGCAGATGAAATCTAAAAAAAAAAACAGATTAATTTGCAACGCAACCAGAATAATTTTCAACAAAATATATGGATCTTCTACCAAATAGTTCAGTTTTCAACTTATAAAGGATAATTTTCAATTAGAAATGGAATCTTAAAATCTTAAAATCAAAAAGATGAATTATCTACGAAGTAGTTGAATTTTTTATTCAAAAATTATTTTTCAACCAAAAAGTTAATATTTTACCAAAGAGTTAAATTTGTGAATAAATGGTGTAATTTATAACCAAATAGTAGTACTTCCTACCAAAATAGTTGAATTTTCAACAAAAAATGAATTTTCAACCAAATAGTAGCATTTTTATTTAAACATGTAATAGTTTATATTTCAACAAATAAGTTTTTAATTGGAAATAAAAATGGAAATAAAAATAAATTGTAAAATAAAAAAAAAAGTAAAAAAAATGGTAAAATTGTAAAAATTGTAAGAAAATTGTAAAATAACAAATATACATTTTTAACAAATAATTTAATATGAAAATTTTCAGTTAAGCAAAGGAAAACGAGATAACGTAGAGAAGGGAGAAGTGCCTTGAAGAGGGGAAAAAATAAGTATTTTATGAAAAGGGAAAAGGTGGACATAAGGGAAAGAATATGAATTGTGAAATATGAAAGTGATTTTAAAACTTATCAGGTTATTGTTGATCTGTACCGTTGTAGGGTCATCTTTTGAAAAATTCGCGTACTTTGTTAAAATTTATCATCAGGAAAGGTAAATAAAAGTTAGATTTTGGCGCTA
>NC_046666.1:54525239-54528632 GCF_010883055.1 Belonocnema kinseyi
CCCCCCCCCCCCCCCGCCCACGTATTCAAATTCAAAACCTAGTTTATGAAAGGCCCCTATTTATTTATTTAAATAACAAGTGCGTTTAGCGACACTGCCTTGACTCAGGTCGCTGATCAATCGCTCTAGCAATAATCCTAGGCGAAGAGCTTCACAAAGTCATCATGAGTCATAGATAACACAAAAATAAGCAAACTTACTTATTTCATTAAATATACATGAGTCATAAAATCTACAACCTTGCGAAGGATAATGTGACGTTTAATTATTCAGCCCATCTGTCTTTCTCTGACAGTACTAACAAACATAAAATTTATTTGTTCCTTCTCTGGAACCAAAATGATATTTATCACCCCAACAGACTTTTACGTCGAACATGGAAGGCGGTAAATTAGCGAGGCATTCGCCGGAACTCGTATGTATATTTTTGAATTTTTTTTAAACGACTAAGGATGCACTTCGTCACAGTAGATTCTCACCGAACGAAACGAAAGGGAAGGTTCTCATTGCAGGTGTAACGCCTGCAGCAATGCGACTATAGTGAATATAATTCGACACGATGGCGAATTGCAAAAAAAATTTTTTTAAGGGTTTGTCCTCCGGGGATTTGAAACGACTATAGGACATTGAACAGTCCTCAACCCTCGTCTCTAGTCCATAAAAAATATCGAATTCGCCATCAAAATTTAAAAGATTCAATATTAAGATATCTCTTTCTCAATGCTAATTTTATTACACCGTCTTGAATATCGCTCGAAAGATAGTTTGGTATTTTTATGGGTCTAATTTTTATATAAAATTTATCAGCTCTATTTTTCAAAGTTTTATATATTTTTTATTGTTGAAAGTGGTTGTGACTTCAAATAAGAAAAGGATTGAAGTTTAGATTTTATTTTTAGTTCAAGTTGTAGAATTTCAAATTGAAAATGTTTCCGGTCGACATTTTTGGGTTGAATTAAAAAATGGCTCAATTTCAAACTCGAAATGTTCAAAATTACACAATTTTAAATTTAAACTACCTACAGCTATTAAATGCCAAATTCAAACGCTACGACTTAAACAATTCTAGTCCCTTTTCTTTCTTTAAATTAATGATTGAATTAAGGTCTATACCCATTTCTGAAATTTTAAAAGTCTTTTAAAATATTTTAGGATATTTTCACAAATTCCAACAAATTTTTAATGTGCTTACATAATTTGAATTATTTCAAAGATTTTAGAATATTTTTTAAATTTCGAAGTAATTTTCGAAAGCTCTAATAATTTTTAAAGAGTTTCAAAAGATTTGTAACATTTTATGAAGTATTCAAACATTGCAAATATTTAAAATTTATTTCAATAATTGAAGGTGATTTTAAATAATTTAAAAGATCTTAGGTTATTTTTAAAAATGCTAAGGAATATTTGAAAATTTAAAAGGTTTTTAAAAGATTTTCAAGATTTTCAAGATTTTAGGGTATTTTTAAAAATTCCAAGAAATATTTAGAAATTTGAAAAGAATTTAAAGGGTTTTAAAGGCGTTTTAATAACTTATTATGATGGAATTATTCAAAAAATTAAGGGATTTCAAGCATATTCAAATATTTCAAGGTACATTAACAAAGATTTTAAAGAATTAAAAAAAAATTACGATACTTTCTAAGATTCCAAGGAATTTGCAATTTATTTCAATAATTTGAAGGAATTTTTAAGAATTTTATAGATATTAGAATGTTTTTTTAAATTCCAAGGAATATTGAACATCTTTAAAATATTTCAAGATTTTAAAGGTGTTAGAATATCTAAGGGTATTTTTGATATGTTACAACAATTTGAAGTGATTTGAAAGGATTCAAAATGTTTTAGCGTATTTTTGTAAATTCCAAAGAATTTTCGAAACAAAAAAAGTTTCAAGAGATTTCAAAGGGTTTTAAAACATTTTAGGTTATCTTTTAATATTTCAAGTATTTTTCAAGAGCTGAAAATTTTTTTAAGGAACTTCAAAAAGAAATTTAAGGATTTACAAATTTTTAAAGTAATTTCACAATATTTCAGGGAATTATCCAATGATTTTGTAATTTAATAGGACTTTAAAATATTTGCAATATTTTAGTGTATTTTAGAAGATTCGAACGCATTTTCAAGAGCTTTATACAATTCCTAGGAATTTCAAACGATTTCACGGGAGCTGAAATATTGCAGGGAATTTTAAAAGATTGCAAGAAATTTTTAATTTATTTCGATAGTTTAAAGAGATTTTAAGAATTTTAAATATTTTAAAATACTTCAAAAGACTCCAAGGAATTTGCCATTTATTTTGATAATTTAAAGTGTTTTCAAAGAATTATAAGATTTTAGGGTATCACTAAAAATTCCAAGGAATATTTACAAATTTTCAATAGATTTTAATCATTTCAAGTAATTGGAAAGGATTACAATTTTTTTAGCGTATTTTTACAAATTCCAAATAATTTTTAAGAGTATAAAAAGTTTCAAGAGATTTCAAAAGGTATTAAAGCATTTTGATTTTTTAAAAGACATTTTATAATATTCCAGTGAATTTTAAATTGATATTAGGCATTTAATGGGATTGTAGGGAATTTAAGAATATTTCAGGAAAGTATTAATTCATTTCTATAATTTGATGAAATTTAAAAGGATTTAAAATATTTCAGGATATTTTAAAAGATTCAAAGGAATTTTCCAAGAGATTAAAAAAATGTGAGGAACATTAGTTCACTTTTGGTCACTTTTTCTGTTAAGATAGTTCACTTCTTCTGTTAAAAAATGTAATAATTTTGGTCTTCAAATATTAATACTCAGGCAAAATAAGAAATTATGGAAAACTCAGGGAATTTTAGGAATTAAATTTTTCGACCTCCCTAATATTTGTATTATCAGTTTACTTTAAAATGATAAGCAATTTTAAAGTATCTCGCAAACAACCTGAAACACACAATAAGAAAATCCTCTAATAAAATATGAAGATTGAAGAAGAAAGAGCTTGGAATGAATGCAGTGTTTTCGTAAATATTCATAAACGTTTTAAAAGTGTAATTTAAAAACTGGGAAGTATTTGAAGAAGGAATTTGCATACTGAAGAAACGAGTTTACCCATTTCAATATCGAGGAATTGGGACAAATTTAAAGAGCTTGTCTTTGCGATTTACAGTCTCCGCTCAAGTCATTGATTACGAGACTAAGAGCCCGACGAACCGGAAGTCGTTGAACTCACAGAAACGGCGAGACTCTCGCGGTATGTCGTTAATTCCTGAACTCGTTCCCTTGTAACCGAACGCGCCCCAATCGCTCCTTTTTTTCGACTGAAACTTGATTCCGCACCCCTGGTCACGAAGAACGATTTGCAAGTGCATATCGCCCATTAGTTAGACCGCCTTAAATCGACGTAGATAG
>NC_046666.1:54528642-54542266 GCF_010883055.1 Belonocnema kinseyi
AGAAATCGATTCATTAAGCACCGTGGGTCGAGTCCCTGCGGCACTTGCATAAATTAATTTCAGCGAATAACCCCCATTTCACAGCTTTTTGTAGTTCTAGAAAGAAGTCAATCTTTTATAAAAACGAAAAATAATTATTTATATATTTGTATTCAGGTTCAGGAATTCTTAAACCTTTTCTTTTTTTAAGAAAGGGAAGCAGATTTTGGGTAGTAAATTCTTGCAAGTGACTACGTTACTGAAAAGTTACGTTATTCATAATTTTAGGATAAATTCGTTACTGTTTTAAAAAGTAACTTGTAAAGTAACTTGGTACTTTAATTTTAGTTGCTTTGAAGTTATTTTGAACTTATTTTGAAGCTCGTCTTTAGAATTATTACGAATAACCCCACACATAATTTTTAAATCTCGAAAAAAAGTGGTCTCGAAAATTTTGAAAATGCTCTCACCTTTTGAATTTCCATCCAAAATGGCTAGCTAACGAACTTGACCTTCAATTTAAGACACTTAAAGAGAAAAAGAAAAGGCGGCCTTCCGTTTCCGGAAGTTAACTTTTTTGGTTGAATGCAACTGTGATTGATTTCAAATTAAAGTCTTTTTTAGTCGAAATAATTTCAACTATGATATATTTCGTTAAGAATTTATCCGTTTTGGTTGAAAGTTGAACTGCTTGGTTGAAAATTCACGTATTTTGTCTAAAATTCAACTATTTTGGTATAAAGATTAAATATTTGGTCGAAATTTAACTTTTTTGTTGGTAATTCATATTTTCGATTTGAAAACGCTATGTTACCTTTTTTGTAGAAAATTGATCTTTTTTATTTAAAAATTGAAAGATTTAGTGGACATTTTTTTCCTTGGTTGATTTGAAATGCAGCTTTTTTTATTTTATAATTTATCTTTTTTGGTAAGAACAATCTTATTTTTGTTGTTGTTTTTGTTGAATACAACTGCCTTTGATTTCAAATTAAAATCTTTCTTTGTTGATACAATATAAACTATTATATTTTTTGTTGAAAATTCATGCATTTTAAAAAAATGAAACTGTTTTATGAAGTCAAAAATTTACTTCTTTGTTAAAAATTCATGTTTTTGGTTTAAACATGGTAGAATCTACTTTTTCGGTTTAAAATGTATCTCTTTTGGTAAACAAATCTACTTTATTTTGGTTGAAAATTTAACTATTTTATTGAAAACTCGTTTTTTGTTGTTGAATTGAACTGAGCTTGAAATAAATCTAAATATCTCTTGGTTGAAATAATAACAATTATTATATTTTTCGTTGATAATTTATATATTTTTGGTTGAAAATTCATGCATTTTGTCCAAAATTCAACTAGTTTATTGAGTTAAAATGTAACTTTTTCGTTAAAACTTCATGTTTTGGATTTGTGTATGGTAGGAATTTATTTACTTCCTTGTTTCAAAATTCAACTATTTCATTTTAAAATTGATCTTATTGTAAATAGCCTGATTTATGTTAGTTGAAAATTTAACTATTTTGTTTAAAAATAACTTTTTGTTTAAAATTCATATTTTCGATTCGAAAATACAAATAGTTTATAGAAAATTCGTATTCTTGGCTTGACATCGAAATAATTTAGTGGACATTCTTTTCTTTCGTTTTTCGAAATTTGGATTTTCGTTTCAAAATTTATCTCATTTGGTAAGAAAATCAAATTTCTTTTGGTTAAAAACTCAACTACTTTGGTAGAAAATCAACTTGAGTTGGTTGAGGATCTTGAAGAGAAAAATTTTTTCTTGTGATAAAGAAGGCATTCTGAATTTTCAGATTAAAAGAAATATATTTAGAATTCGCGCAATTTTTTTGTTTTGACCGAATTTTGACTGTTATGAGTTAATGATAGTTTTCATTTTTCTACCATTTTAATCCCACGATCAAATTTGGGTACCACACTTTTAAATGTCTTAATTCAAATACAAATGTTCTTCGATTGTAATTTAAAAAAATTTTAAATTAAAAAAGATAAAAAAAAAGGAAGGGGGTTTGGAGATTGTCACCTTTTTCTTTCTCCTTTTTTTTGCAAGTTTGTTTGTAATTCCGTCGTTAGTTTTTAATGATGGACGTCAAAGAAGAATTTAAATTTATTCTGAACTTAATTTCTTCCATAGAACATGAATTTATTAAAACTATAGTTTTGAGAGACAAATTTAGCCATAAAATTTTGTTTTAAATATAAAATTCATGAAAAATATTTGTCACTTAATTAATGTACCAGTAGCTTTGATTAAAATAATTTAGTATTTTACAAGTTGGTTTAATTTAATTTTGTTCGAGAGCAATGAATCGCTCAAATCGGGAAAATAGCTAGAAATTCCATTTTTGTTGATAAACTATTCATATAAATAAATTCAAATACCTAAATGAATAGTTGTTAATCGTTTTTGAAGAAAAAATATCAATTTACTGAATAAATATGTTTAATTATTTTGGTGGACACTTAAATATATTTTATTTCAGCAATTTAATGATATAAAAAAATGGTAACGTACTTAAAATAATAGGTTGAATTGGGGCAAAACATCTAAGTGCTAAATTTGATATCCAAAACTTAGTATATCATAAAATTGATGTTTTGTGAATGTTAAAAACCCCTTCAATTTATTTTCTCACACCTTTGTAAAGAAGTCACAACACCAAATCGGCCATAAAAACAAATTTAGATATCTGTAAATATTTATTAAAAAATCTAAAAAATACAACCAAGGACACTTGAAGTATTTAAAAAATTTTCTTTCTTCTCGTATTTTTTATTTCTTATAATTCTCCTTTTTCCCCACTTTTAAAAAAGATTTTGTGCTGTGATGCCGGTTAAGTCATGACAAAAATAATCACTTCTGTTTTTAAACATATTTCATGAAGGAATTTAAATATTTTTTCAAGGTCTCTATTGATTATATGTATATGCTAAAATAAAATAGACTTGATGGCGGACTAAAAGAAAAATTAATTGTTTATGAAAAAATGCGGTATCGAAAAAGACGAAGGTGTCAGTTTGAGTTAATCAATTTAATTTCTAACCTTTTCGATCCTGTTTCTCTTTCCAGCAAAACTTAACGTCAAATTGTTGAAACGTCGAACCAGGCCATTGGAGACAAGCGTCGATGAAACGGAACCACAAAACGGACGTAACTTGAGGACTCGTGTCAACTGTTGTTGGACAACTATCGAGTTCTCGTGTCGATCTGGCCACGAGTAACAGGTGGTTAACAAGTAAGTTGCTTCTGGGATTATTTTTGTGAGACTGCCGTGGGACTCTATACAAATACATTTTTTTATATTGTTTTGAAGAAAATGTACAATTTTATATAATAAATCGTGTTTTTGGGGTTTAATTTTTAATTAATTTTTATCTTATTTCATGTTTTTGATCATAAGTGAAGGGTAGAATGCCGGTAGGATTTTGAACTGAAAAAAACATAGTCAAAAAGGGTATCGTAGCCCATGTAGACGTTAATTCGTTCAAACTTATCCCTCCCATGCTTTCCCCTCACTTTACTCTTCCCCTCCAATCCCAAACGTTATTCTCCTGTACGTCCCCCTCTCCTCACTTCTCGATTTAACACTCGCTTTCTCCTACTTCTCCTCTCCAACCATCACTTTCCCACCTATATTCACATGGACAATGTATACTAGCCATCCCTTCACTTCCCTCAACACCCTCCTCCACTTGCAATCGTTTCCCCTACTTTTTCTTCTCGTACTTCTATTTCCAAATTTTCCTCCACATTATCTACTTTTCTGTTGACTAGTTTTCTCTACTCTTCAGCTCTTTTTCTATCACTTCTTGTTTTCTCATTTTCCATGTTCTTATTTCTCTTACTTTCTCTACCCGCACTTTCACTCTTCCTCTTCTTTCTCCTCCCCTAGTCTCTCTTCCCTCATTTCCACTACTTCTTCGTGATTCCCCTCCCCAACTTTCTCTTCCCCTACTTCACTTACTTCCTCTTATATCAACTCCTCTACTTTCTCTTCTCTCATCTCCCCTAATTCCTCTACCCCTACCTACCTCACCTCCCTCGCCACTCGTAATTCCCTTCCTATCACTTTCCCTTATTTCTTCTACTGTCTTTCCCCTCATCTTGCATCGCTTTCCCTTCCTATAATCGCCTTTGCTTCCACACGCTTCCTCATTCCGAATTTTCGCTTGCTTCCACTACTTTTCCGCTCCTTATTTCTCCTTAATTTTCCCTACTTCTCCTTCTCTAATTTCCTACGCTTATACCCTGCTTACATACCATCATTTCCTATACTTAGCCTACCCTTATTTTCCCTCACTTCCTCTACCTTTCTGTCACCTAATTCCCCCTTCTTCCCCTCCTCTCATTTCAACTCACTTCTTCTCTCCTCACCCTCCCTCATTTCCCCCTATTTTCTCTACTTTCCCTACCCTCACTTATCCTACTTATCCCTTTCCTCGTATCCAACTTTCCCTCCCCTGAATTACCCACGCTTTCCTACTCCTGATTTCCTATCACTTTTCCTAGTTACCCTCCCTTAATTTCCTCCCAATTTTACTATTTCTCCCTTAATTTCACCTTATTTCCCCTAATTCCCGGGCCCATTTCCTCTACTTCTACTTCGCACATTCACCCTCACTCTTTTCTAATTTTATCTGCTTCTCATCTTCTCATTTTCCCTCCAAGAAAAAAGTACGAGGAACGGATGGGCAACCGACCGAAACTGTAAGCATATCTGCTGGAGGCTACGAAACCTTAAAAATTAAAAAAGTACTTTCGATATGAAAAAGTGCTGAATTAAATCTTGAAAAATTTTTTCAGAATATATTATTGCTATTGTCGAACCAATGCAAAAATTTCGTTAACAAGATATTATTAGGATATAATTAGGCAAATAATCTCATTTTTGAAAATTTCCGCCTCAGGCCTCTATGGCATTCTACCTTTTAGTTTTAAAATTCATCATCATTTTATCTTGTTTATATTTCTTATTTTTATGTTTAAGAATTTACACTTTTTAAATAGGTACTATTTTTAACATTATTCATAATTATTATATAAAGGCTTTGTGATGGTAGAATATGAATAATAATGAATGTTTGTGATTTGTTTTTTTTTATTCTTTGTTTTCTTGTTCTTTTTTTTATCACGGTAGAGTCCCATGACTAATTTAATCCTTTAGAAGCAAAACCACTTGATTATGAGCGGGCATTCAGACTAAATCCAGTTTTAAACATGTGGAGAAATACTAAAAAGAATACGTATAATGATTATTTTTAGATACTACACTTAAAATGGAACATTAATTCAAGAAAAAAAGTTAATTAAATTATTTTTCATCATATTTTTTGCATTATTTAATTAATTCGAAAAATTAATTAAATCGAATTTTCGAAATTTAAAATTTAAATTTAAATTTTTAAATCGAAAAAATCTTAATTCTCAATATTTACAAACTATTATTATTTATAATTTTTCTTTTTGAAATTGTGAAAACTTTTCAATTTTCAAGTATTGAATTGCAACTCTTTTGATTTTGAAAGCTTTTAGTTTCAAAGATATTTCATTTTTTACTTATAAAATATTTTGATTAATTTTCAAATATCAAATTAATAAAAACAATTATGTAAAATATTTGAACATTCTGAAACGTCTGACGGTCGAAACCTTCTATTTGTCGCAGAATCTCTCAGCTTATATTTTCGAACAAATAGTCGGCAATGTGTTGATTTTTTTTTGTAATTTTCCGGCGGATATCGAAAGAGCACGGTAAAACTCGCCAGAATTCAAAAAGAAAATTGAAATATTCTAATTACAAGAAATAGTACAGAATTTTACACAAAATTTTGTTCTTTGAAAAAGAAGTCAAAATAGAAGCACTTTTAACTTTGTAGATTTTGTTCTCAAATCGGAAATATACATTTTGATTAATTTTCTCGAAAAAAATAGAATATTTCTTTGTTCAGAGATCTTGCACTTGAAGTGTAGAACCTGTCTGATTTGAACTGGATTCGATTTTCATTATTCGTTTCGAGAATTTCACAGTTGATTCTAGGTTTGAAGAAAATTAATTTTGAAAGTTAAAATTTCGAAATACTTTTTAAATTTGAGTCAGACCCGTTTTAATTTTTCTATTTAAAAATAAACAAAGCTTCGATTACGAACTTAGTACAGCCTTTCAATCTGTCACCTTAAAAAACTTCATTTGGGAAATTATGCGTCAGAAATATCATCAGCAAGTGCTTTTTCGATTTTAATGTAACTTGGTGAAATTATAGTTTTGTATAAGAGAAATTTGTTGCTCAAAGAATTTTTGAACGTTTGAAAATTTACGGGAGTTACGCTTTTTCGAAGTTTAGCATCACATTTTTTTTAACTAATCATTATTTCTGCATCTGCAGAACTAACTTTAATCTAACTTTGAAAATGTTAATAAGTATTTTGGGCACAAAATGTCTCCTAAATAATATTATAATTTCACAAAGTTTCATCAAAATCTAACGACCATTTTCAGATCCTAATATTTCTGATCTATACTGGTCCATCTATCAAAAGTTCAAAACTGATAGTGCTTCCCAATAAAATTTGACTTTCAAAATAACAATCCTAATATTTTCATAAACTTCAAGCCTTTCAAGCCTTCCAAAGGGATTGAAACTTATTCAATTTAAATCAAAGTTTTATTTCTCTTACAAAGCAATCCATAAATTCTCTATGAATTCTGGATTCCAATTTGAAACGCAGATCCTTGTTGATATATAAACTATCTGATTTATACAGACAAGTTTTCCCATTTCGCCACGACTCTGATAGCTTTCTGGATTTAGTCACAATGTACCCGAAACGTCGTTTATTACGATCTCTGCAATATCTGCAACTGGACAATGGTTTACTGCTTTAATATAGCGTCGTCAATACGAGCGAAGCATCAGGGAATCTCGACTTCCGGAAGTAGCTCAAGTACCTGACCGAGATGAGGCTCATGCAGAGATTGGCCATCAGCGGACTATTGTCCGTTATGCTGATCGTCCTCTTGACAGGAGCATTTGTAACCAGGCGTGACCTGGCGAGCGTCGTTGACCGAGGCGTTGGTCCCGAGGAACGATCTGAACAGGCAAATCCTGCCTGGGTCCACGACAACGTTGTTCCGGATCCAGAATCACAAAAAAATGATGAAAAAGAACGAGCTGTACCGATTTCTGTGGTCAACCCTAGACATAGACCACATGAATCGGAGCCATCAGCAGTTGGTCCACCACCTGTTCCACTTCCAGGAGCTTACATCGTTCGTCCACCAAATCCTCCTCTGGACGATGTCACTCATCAACGAAGAGAAAAAGTCAAAGAGGCGAGTAAACACAATTTTTTTTTGTTTTCCCAGGTCTCACGTTCCGGTTCCTATATCCCCTATTGTACCCTGTATTCAAGTTAATGTCCCTAAAGTACCCTATTTTCAAGATTTGGTCCCCATGGGTATCCTACCTGAGTCAGGTACTTTGCAAAAAAGCAAAAATTAGAGAATTTCTGTAAGAAGTAACTGTAAATAATAATAAAAAATAAATCGCCTATTTTTATTTTCATTTTGACAGGTGCCGGCGACTTGTCAAACGGAGAATTAAAAAATTCAAATCTCTTTAAATCTTTAAACCCCTACTAATTTCTAACACAAGAAGTGACTAATGATTGCAAAAAAATTCAAGGGAAATTTAGAAGAATTCAAATGAATTGGAACAATTTTAAGAATCGAAAATAATTCGATTGATTACAATAAATTTTAGCCGAATTTACGGGAAAAAATTCTGAGTTTAAATTTGTAACGTTAGTTTTAAAGATATAATGGCAGTGATTGTTTCCAATTATCATAGACAAAAAATTACGAATAATTTTATTTGTTTATTCAAAAAAAATCACTTTGATATCCCAGCCTAACATTTTAACAATTTATTCACCTCGTGTCAAATGATAATTTTTATAATAAAATGTAAAATATATTGTAGATATAAATTACTCCTAAAAAATACTTAAGAAAGTGTGCTTTAAAACCCTGTCACCATTTTTCATTATTCAGTTCGTACTGGTATTCACCTCTTACTGATTTCCCCTACTTAGTATTATTATTTCTCGACTATAAAGAATTATATATAAGTTATTAACTTTTTGTAAATTTAGTTTGGTTATCTCTTAAGGAATTTTTTGTCTGGAAGATGCGTCAAAAACTGCAAAATAGCAGTTTTATGTCAATTTCATGATACAGTATTTTTTGGCACTTTTTCATCATGAATTACTTTTATTTGATAAGTGACAAGTGTACAAATATTTTAAAACTAATTTGGAATGGGTTAAATAATTATAATTTATTAACAACATCCCCCCTCTAAATCGTGAAAATTTATTATGTACAAAAATTTAATTTGTTTGAGCAATTTTTTCCCTGACAAGTTTTAAAAATTTACTGCTTCCTAGAATTTATAAATCAGCAAATTCTGAGAGCAATAGTTTTTTTAAAGTAGTTTACAACTATTTAAACAATTTTCATTTGTTCGAATAATTTTTTCACTTGTAAATTTTTAAAAGTTAGTATTTTGTGTATGATTACTAACACAGCTAATAAAGGTAATAATAATTTAATAATAATTTGTAATATTAATTGTAGAAGAGAACGTAGAATTATTTAAACAATTAATAATTATTCATTCGCAGTTTTACATAAGAAAGGTGAAGAAAATTCTAGTTTTTTCGAATCACACTATTACTAATTATTCAGTATTTTTTCTTTCTCGGTACTCATTACTTCATTTTTCAAGCAATGTTTTTATTTACGTTATGGATAGTTAGTTTTTCAGATCTGTTTCGAATAGAGAAGAAAATTCAGATTAATAAGCCATATTACTATTAATATAGATTATAGATTAATAATCCATATTATTTTGTAAGTAAAAGGTTTTTTAGCATTTGAAAAAAATTTCCATTCTTTGAACAATTTACATTTGTTGATATAATTTTTCCCTATTATATCATTGAAATAATTTTTTTACTTTTAATCATTCTAGTCAAATATAGGCAAACTGATCTTTATTTCACGAATTTGTCAATTCTTTAAACAATTAATTATCATTCACTTGTAACGTGATTTTTGTAGAGTAAAATGTTACTGAAAACAACTTTTAATGCACAATTTGTAAAAATTGTCTAAACAAATATTATTTATCATTTCGTGCAACTAATCTTCAAAAAATTGATTAAGCAACTGGATAATGGTTTTAACATACCATTTTTTTGATGATTTTAGGATTCATTTTATACTAACGTAAGTTAAGCATTGAAATAAAAGCGATAGAAAGTAAAACGGTTAATTTTTAGGCAAGTAAATTTGAATTTCACGCCTAACGAATGTTGCGCGCTATTAAATCAGAGCATCGAAGGGATTCAATTATTTGCGCGTGACATTCAAAGCTATTATATTTCATGAAACAAATGAAAATGTCCTTTTATATATTCTTTAGCTATGCAAATTGATTTTTTTGCAATTGATTTCCTATCATAATGCGATATTTTGAACAGGATATTTTCAATTTTATTCCGTACATTTATTTATAGGAATAAGGATTATTTTTCATTAAAATACATTTTTCTCGAATTCCCATAAAGTTTCTGTGGAAGAATTTTATATGATCTATAGATCTTTTACGGGATTTTGGTGGAAATTTAATGAACTTACTAGATATATTATCCAAATCTCTGAGGAATCATTACTTCAAATGGTATTTAAGTAAATTATTTGAAAAATTTTATAAAATTTGTTAAGTTAGGTGATAATCATTCAACCGAAAATTATTTCCCTATCTCTTGTACCTTTTCCCTAGGAGGATAAATGGTAGGGAGTATCAATGTAAAGTTTGAGGAGGGCAAGTGGTGAAAGAGATGGTAAATGAGGGGAGAGGGTGTAGTGGAAGTGGGGGAAATGAAAGGGTTGGTAGAGGGTGAAATGAATGGTGTGGTAGTAAGGAAAGTTAGGGGGGGTTGAGAGGAGGGATAGTATAGGAAGTAGAGAGCATTTGGAGAGGAAAAGCGATGGAAAAGAAGGGTGGCGAAGTGAGGGGCGAGAAGTAAGAGAAATGTAGAGGGGGGTAGTGAGAGAAAATGAGCGGAGGAGAAGTAGCCGAAATGAATGGAGGAAAAAGCAGCAGAATAGAGAGGACATTAATATGGGGTAAGGAGAGGTAGTGAAGGGAAGATAGAGAGAGGAAGTGGGATAAGTGAGGCGAAGCAGGTAAAAGGTCTTAAATTGAGGGAGGGTCGTGAACGAAGTAAAGGGTAGGCTACTAGGATAGTGCGGGTGAGTAGGGAAGGGAAAGTGATGGCTGTGAAGGGAAGTAGGGAAAATTGTGTGTTAGCTTGAGAAGTAAAGAGTGGGTTACGTAGAGGAGTTAGGGAACAGTGGAAAGGACTTAAAACGAAGGGTGAAGTGAGTAGAATAGTGCGGGTGAGTAGGGGAGGGAAAGCCATGTCTGGGAAAGGAAGTAGGGGAAGGGGTGTGTTAGCTTGGAAATTTATGAGTGGGTTACGTGGAGGATAAAGAAGTTGGTAAAAGGGAGGGAAGCGAAGGCTGAAGTGACTAGAGTAAGGCGGGTGTGTAGAGGAGGGAAAGTGATGGCTGGGATGGGAAGTAGGAGAAGGGGTGAGCTAGTTTGGAAAGTTAGGAATGGGGTACGTAGAGGAGGAAGAAGTTGGGGAAGAATGGTAAGCAAAGGGAGAAGTATATTTGTAGAGGGAAAAGTAGTAGAAGGGAAAGTATGGATGGAAAAAGTAAGTAAGGGTATGAGGGTTGTGAAAGGATAGAAGGGGGAGGTTTAAGTGACTTAATTAATGTCTTAATAGGCTACGTAACCCTTTTTTGTAGGCGTGCGACATCTACTTTGACTAATTTTTTCCTATTACAATAATAAACGAAAACATTAATTAGATTTCACTGTTAAATAAGATTTAAAATGCAAGATATGAATTTAACTTTGCAATTTGATTTACGATACGAAAAGTAGGATATAATTAATTTTTTGCATGCACATTCTGTGTGTTCCTTTGTTTCCTTCCTACTGATTTTATCTAGTGGTTTACTCATGTTGTACAACCGCGTTTACACTCTTGTCTTAAGTTGCAGTCTTTCTCCAAGATGGAGTACCCAGGCAGCAGCTTATCTTAATGGCAGTGGTCATTTACACGCAACCCAGAACATCCACATTTACTGATTTCAAATTGTTTCTTCTCCTTTTTTTCTTTTTCCCAACCTTGCATTTTATTTATCATTTTACCCTTATCTGAAAGAGATAATTGGTGACTTAATCATGAAAGGGTTAAAATACCAAAAATATTCTAGCATTTACAATCAACATTTTAAATACTAAATCGATTGTTCGGTAAATATTGATTAAATTAATTACATACGAAAAAATCAGAAGTTAAGTCAGGGAGTTCAGAAAAGTCGAAGAAAGTCAAGAATGTCAGGAAAAAGTTGACAGGGTATAGGAATTTTCAATAAACTCAAGTTGAAGTTTATAATATTCTATATGATTGTTATTCAGACTTCCCCTTTTTTAAATAATTCCTTCTTTTTACCTGTTTTCAAGAAAATTTTCATAAAAACAGATTAAATCCGAAACGCATGAGTGGAATCCAATAAGAAAATCCAACTATGTTTGGCTGAAAGCTTTTCTTTTATAATTTAAAAGTCTACTACTATAATTTTTGGTGTTTAATTGATTTAAACTGAATTTCAACTATTTAATTTTTCCCTAGTAATTGATCTTTTCTAGTTAAAATGTCATTTCATATATTTTTCGTTAAGAATTAATCTTTTTTGGTTGGATATTAATTTGTTCTAGTTGCAATTTGTTTTTTTACATTTTACAAGCTTTTTGTATGAAAATTTTTTTGGTTGAAAATCGATCCTTTTTAGTTGAGTTTAGTTAAAAATGCATATTTTCTGTTTAAAATGTAACTATTTTGTGGAAAATTCGCCTTTTTGGCTCTAAAATCAATGTTTCAGTTTAATTCTTTTTGTGTTTGGCTAACAAATATTTCTTAGTTAAAAATTCGTCTTTTTAGTTAAAAATGTGTGTTTTGGGTAAGAGTTTGGTTTGATTTTAAGTAAGATAATTTTTGGATTGAAATATTAACTATTATAGTTTTCGTTGATATTTTATCTTTTTGCATTCAATATTTAACTACTTTGATGAAAAATGGGCTTCACTGTTAAAAGTTTATTTTTGTTGTTAAAATTTAATCATTATAATTTGAAATTTTATTTCTTTAGTTGCAAGTTTAACTGTTTTGTTTCAAACTTTGTTTTGTTGACAATTAATTTTTCTAACTGAAAGTTTCATTACTCCATTTTTGATTGAAAATCCGTCTTTTTGGCTTAAGATCCATATTAATTGGTTTAAAATAACTTTTTAGTTAAAAATTTTTAGTTGAAAAAGTCTTTTTGGCTTGAAAATTAAAATATTTAATTAAAACTTTAACTATTTTATTAGAAATTTGTATCTTTTGATTGCAATTTCAACTATTTGGTTGTAAATACAACTGTTTGGTTTGAAATTATTTTGTTGTTGTTGAAGATTCAATTATTTGTTAAAAAATTAATTTTCTTCATTAAAAATTCAACTGTGGTTGAAAAATTATCTTTGATCATTGAAAATTATCATTCTTCCTGAAAATTCAGCTTTTCAGATTGACAATCAAACAGCCTTTTAAACAATTTGTCTTTATGGTTTTGAAAATTCAACTATTTGGATGAAAATTTTGTTCTTTTATATTATAAATTCACCTTTTGTGGTAGAAAAATGATCTTTTTTGGTTGAAAAATTCTCTTTCTTGATTCAATTAGAACGTTTTTGTTTAAACTTCAACTATCTTATAAATTTTTTTTTTTGTTATAAAAATTCAACTATTTGGTTGAAATTGAAACTGTTTTTTTTTTAAAGATAAATTTATTTCAAATGAACTATTTGGTTGAAAATGTAACCTTGTAGGTTGTAAATTCAAAAGTCAGGAAATTTTTTAATCGGGGTTTTATAGCAGCCCTGTTCAAAGTTCAAGAATTTGACATCTTCTTGGCGGGCATTTTTGAAAGCATCTTTCCATATCGTATTTCATTTCTTCTACTTTTCCAATGAGTTTGCTCGATCCGGGTAAGCTAACTTACGAGGGTAGTTCAATAAGTCTATAGAATGACCAACAGATGGCGCGCGAATCGCTCCAAATCATCTGTTTTCAGTCAGCACCACTCCCGACTAGATGTATGGTGCAGTCACAGTCCACATCTTCTGAGTTTACGTATTTTTATAACCAATTGAAAAAAAAATGGTTCGTTAAGAAAAATGGAAAAAAACGAGTTCAGAGCGGTAATCAAACATTTTCATTTAAAGGGTTTAACTCCATATGAGAGAAAAAATGAATTGGACTCAGTTCATGGGACATCTGCCCCTGCCTTAGCAACGGTTTATAACTGGGTAAATGAATTTAAGCGTGGCCGTACATCAACAAGTGACGAACCACGTTCAGGAAGGCCCGTAGAAGCAAGTACTCCCGAAATCATCAATGAAATCCACGATATGGTGTTGAAGGATAGAAGATTAAAAGTGCG
>NC_046666.1:54542366-54583527 GCF_010883055.1 Belonocnema kinseyi
TAGAGCTCCAAGGAGATTATGTTGAAAAATAAAAAAAAATTTACCCAAAAAAAATTGTTTTTATACTTCATTCTAAGAACTTATTGAACTACCCTCGTATTACTGGAAAATAAGAGTTCGAGACGCGATGAGAATCTTGCACGTGCCAGATACTTCCATTCCCTGAGACGTTAATGTAATTGATTCGTTATCGCAGGAATCTTTTTACGTGCAGAAGGCACAACCCACTTTTCGGATCTTCGATTTATTGCTCTTCACTAAATTGATTACGAATCTTGAATAGCTTTCTTCCGATTGAAATCTGATTTCCTGATACCCATTGACTTGCCATCTGTGAAATTTATCAAATCAAAATGATCTGATATCCTAATTAAGTTAGCACAAAGTAGCAGTATCCAATTTTTAAGACTTAATTACAAATCTATATTTATAATAATTTACTAAACTTTAGAAATACCCTTGTCGATCTCAATTGTTAAGAAGCACATGGTGCGACTTTTGATTAATAATAATTCGTAAGTGTCGGGGAAGTATTGTTGTGAGGAAACCAGTATTCAGGATTGTATTAAACTGTCGGTTTTTTTTTGTTAAAAATAAAAAGTCTGAAGACTTCATGTTTATGAGAAATGTAAGGTGATCTAAAAATAATATGTTCAATGTCAGTAAGAATAATCAATGGAAGAAATGTGCCAAGGACTTTGAAATACTGAAAATAATATATAATAATAATAATTAAATAAAGCAGGTATTTCTGAAAAAGAATTCTTATTACGGTCTCTCTCGTAGCTTAAGGGGAAAGCGCCCGACCGGCAATCGCAATTTCGGAATTGCAATTTAAAAACAAATGCATGTACCCTTAACTAAAACTAAAGACATTCAAATGAGATTAAAATCAAGTTTAAAATCCTATTTAACGTCCAATAATCAAATTATTGTGCAGAATTCCTGAAAATAAAACCAAGAATTCAACGACCAAATTTGGAAAACCAACATAAAATGTTCCAATTGAAATTTGAAAAAGATAACAATTTTTTCAAAAAAAAAAAAAATAGAAAAGAAAAAAATTTCTTTGTTCAGGCAAAAATGAAAAAGAGGAAAGAAAAATGAGTAGGCAACCAACCAAATCCTCTTCCTTCTCTTTTTTATTTCTTTCGTCTTTTTTATTTCTATAATTATCGAATCACAATAAAAAACATTTGTAAAAAATAATAACCAACGCTTCGGCGTTTCTGATGTCTTGGCTATGAAAAATATGTTTTTTGTTTAAACTTCATTAAAATTGAAAACTAAAATTGGCCAAAAAGGCCACAGCTTAAGGCGGAAAATTGTTAGGGGTGGCGCAGTGGTTTGGATTTTTTTATGATTACAAAATACGTCTGTTGGAGAGCTAGTGAAAGAAATTTTATACTTATTTGTGAGTTTTGGAGCTAGGGAGGGCTGGAAAAGGTAATTTTACACACTTAGGGGGGATTTTTGGGGTTGGAGAGAGTTAACTAAAAAAATTTTAACGTAAGGGTAAATTTCGGGTCTTAGTAAACCTGGAAAAGGTATTTTTTACACTTCAGAGTGATTTTTGGGGCTGTCGAGAGCTGGAAATTGAGAAATGCAGGTTACGTTAGCGTTTTACATAAGAAATTCCTATTTTTAAGCAAAAACCATTACAATTTGAAAAAGCTTTAAAATCTTTTAAAACTTTTGTATGATGTTAACGCTTTTATTCTGAAATTTCTATTTTTAATACAAGAAACTTAGATTTTAAGGAAGATTTCACAATTTTTCGACAATTTTATGTTATGTTGGACATAGGAATTTTACATTTAGGGGTGATTTTTAGTACTGGGTGAAGCTGGTGAAGGGTTTTTTTTGCACTTGAAGATGATTTTCCGAGCTGGTGAGAGCTGGACAGGTTGAATTTTAGGTTTCCTTGGAGTTTTACATAAAAAATTGGTATTTTTAAACAAAAATAATTACAATTTGAAAAAGCTTTAGAATCTTTGAACAATTTTGGATAATTTTAACGTTTTTATTCCGAAATATCTATTTTTAATAAAAAAACATTAGATTTCAAAGAAGATTTCACAACTTTTCAACAATTTTAGGTTATGTTGGACATAAGAATTTTACAGTTAGAGGTGATTTTTAGTGCCGAGGGAAGCTGGAGAAGGATTTATTTTTTACACTTGTGGGTGAGTTTTCGGGCTGGTGAGAGCTGGACACGTTGAATTTTAGGTTACGTTGGCCTTTTGAATAAAAAATGGGCATTTTCAAACGAAACTGATAATTTAAAGGAGTTTTAGAATCTTTTAACATTTTGGATAATGTTAATGTTTTTATTCCAAAATTATCACCGAATAAAAAATCAGTATTTTAATAAAAAATAATTGGATTTTAAAACAATTTTATATTTTCGTATAGTTTTAGGTGATGCTAGCAATTTTCAATATAGATTACAGATTTTTTTACCATTTTCGAATTCTTTTAACAGTTCATTTTATCGTATTTAACAGAAAATTGGCGATATTAAACAAAAATTATTACATTTAGAAAAATATTTCCTATTCTAAACAATTCTCCGCTATGTTGTGTTGGTGTTTTTTGTTGAATAATATGGGTGTTTTTTGTAAAAAATAATTCGTTTTAAAATAATATTCACAATTTGTCAACAAAAATGGGAAACAAAAATCGTTGAATTTCAAGGAAGATTTACAATTGGAAGGTTTTTTTTGTCGTAGATTAGTATGTTTCGTCGGTAATTATTGTTATTTATAACAGAAGTCATTAGATGACAAAAAATATTGATAGTTTGTAAACAACTTTCGGCTAAGTTAGTGTGTATTACCTCCGAAATTGATATTTTGAAGAAGAAAAAACATTTGATTTAAATCCAATGATGTTTGTTTAAATTAATAAAATTATCAGCCTTAACAATTTCGAATTCTATTAGCGTTTTTCGTCGGGAATTGGAATTTTTAATTAAAATTTATTATATTTCAAATAAGATTCCGAATTTTATACCAATTTTGGGTGATTTTGGCGTTTTGCAGAAAAAATATCTATTCTTAAACAAAAATAATTATAATTTGATATATATTTCAAATCTTTAGGCAATTTTAAATTATGTTTCAGTTTTGTTTCGTCTGACAATATTATTGAAATTTTAACAATTGCAAATAAACGGTGGAAAATTGAAAAAAATTGAATTTTTAACAAAAATAATTATAATTTTAAAAACATTTAGAATTATTGAAAATTTTTGATTATTTGTCTTTCTTTTTGGAAAAACTTGAAATTTCAGTAGTTAAAAATTGAATAATATTAAAAGTTGGAAAAGATGAAAACTAAATTTTTAACTGTTGTAAATTCAACGGATGAAAATGGAAGATTGTTGAATTTCTAACAGTTGGGATTGAAACTGTTGAGAAATTATAAAGATTGAAAATTCTATTTTCTGTTTTATTCCCCACCCCTCTCATTCTGCAAATACGTAATAAATTTAATTTTCAATTCTAGATAATATTTGAAGTCTCCCTTGGACTTGAATTTATCCTTTGATTAATTCCTTTTATATTTACTCTTATCATATCCGATATTTCTCACATATATATATATATATATATATATATCTTCCCTAAATTCCTTTTCCGTTCAAAAGCCGCCAATTCTAATGCGAATTTCGACTGAAGGCCTCTGCGCACAAAGGATTCATCGATTTTCTCTTACCATTTTCTTTAATATCCGATTCCACAAATGCTATCGATATCTAAGCACTATTATTGAAAATTAAGATAAATTTCACATACTGTGATTTTTTTGTTCAATACGAATCTCCACCTTTGATGAATTTTTTATTATTATCTTTTATTTTTTCATTATTTATTACATTATCATTGATTTAAAATTCTTGTTTTTCTTGCCTCTGCGGAATTCGTTTTAACGCAGTAAATTTTTATCAAGCCACCACAATTTTATTGCGACAATTTGCAATTCTTGTAGAAATATGACTGAAATTGTGTTCAATAAATAAAGTTTTTTTTGAAGTAACCTAAATTTTAATCAGAAAATATAACATCTTTTTCAGAAAAAAAGTTCCAGTTAGGTCATAAATAATATTGATAAATCATTCATCATCAAACATTCATAGTCATAAATAATATCATAAATGAACGTCACACTACTCTAAAAAAGTGTTCAGTCTGGATCTTCTGTTCTAAGTATGGATATGCAAATACAAATTTTTTAAAAATTTCTATGGGCAAAAAATTATCTTGAATATTTGTTTAGATACACTTTTATTGATTTGCAATTTAATTAATTTTATAACTCAATCAATTAGTTCATTAAAGTGGTTTAATCTATTTAATTTAGTTTAATCATTTCGAAGTAATTAATTTTCGAATCAAGAAAACAATTTTTTTTGTAATATTCAAGGTGACCGTATGTGAAGAAAAACCTGAATAGCAGGGTAAAGTTAGGGAAGTTTGCTCAAGAAAAGTTAGGGATTAAAAAAAAGCTTGCAAAAATGAGGGAATTTTTCAAATAAATTTTGAGGCCAACCTGATGTAATACTCTTATTAGTAATTTATTTGCCTTGAATTTCTATTTCTTTTTCAATTGCTTCCTCCAATTATTTTTTTATTTTCAAATTTTATTTTATTGTTGCAAATTCAACAATTTTGTTAAATAATCATACTTTTTCTTGAAAATTCAACTGTTTTGTTTGAAGATTTATCATCTTAGTTAAAAGTTCTTTACGTTTGATAAAAGTTCAAGTAGACTGTTAAAAACTTTTTTTTGCTTGAATATTAATTTTTTTAAATTGAAAATTCAACTAATTATCTACATTAGGGTTAAGAATTTATATCTTTTCAAATTGAAAATTCAACTGTTTGGGTAAACTTTGAATCACTGAGTTAATTTTTGGTTGTTGAATATTTATCTCTTTTGTTAAAATATAAACTTTTTTTTTGAAAATTACTTTTTTTTATAAGATTACTTTTTCAAACTGTAAATTTAAATTCCTATATTTGGTTAAAAATTGATCTTCTTTCATTGGAAATTCGTTTGTTTTGGTAGAAAACTAATCTTCTTCGCTAACATTTTTTCCGGCAGGTTAAAAATGCTACTTTTTGTTTGAAAATTGACTTTTTTATCAAAAATTCATTTTTTATTTGAAAATTCAATTGTTTTACAGAAAAATCGCCTTTGAGCTTGAAAGTTTACCAATTTGAATTGGTTGAAAATTAATCTCTTTGGTTGAAAATTAGAGTATGTTGTGAAAAATTCATGTTTTAGATAGAAAATTAATAGTTGCGGTTTGAATATTCAACTCTTTTGTAGAAAAATCGTCTTTTTGGTTAAAAATCTTTTATTTTCGTTAAAAGTTTAAATAATTTCTTAAAATTTCAAATACTCTATTCAAAATTAATTTTGTTGTAGATTCATCGTTTTAGTAAAAAATTAATCTCTTTGCTTCTGTTTGACTATTTTGTTAATTTTTCTTTTAAATCAATTATTTTTACCAAAAAATTCGCATTTCCATTTTTCGTTTAATCTTTATCCTTTCCAATTGAAAATTCACGTATTTTGTTACAAATTCGTATTTTTAGTACAAAATTAATATTCTTGGTTGAAATTTCGTCTTTTTGGTACAGGATTTATATTTCTAGGTAATAAATTCATCTATATATTTCATAATTTAATTATTTTATCCCAAATTTGACTCTTTGGTAGAAAATTTAACTGTTTTGTTCAAAATTCAACTATTTTTGGTTGAAGTTGACCTTTTTTGAAAATTCGACTATTTGGAAATTTTACTTTGTGGATGTAAAGGAAGTTCAGAACGTTCAAATGAACGAAAAATTTGTTTCCTATTTTTATTTTATCAAAAAATATTGTTCATACTACAATTAAATTAATGCATTCAAAGTTTATTTCGTAATCTGTTTTTTGCAATATAAACCGAATCCATATTTTTACGCTATTTCTAGTTTACAAAGCCATGAATAAAAATTTCGCTCATTTAAACGTTGAGAACTTCAGGCACTTACTTTGTAGGTGGAAAATTCCAGTATTTGGTTAAAAATGCAATATATTATCTGTATGTTTAAAAAAAATTGTAGTTTTATTTAAAAAATTACCAATACCTATATCTAGTAAAATCATTTGCATTATGTGGCACTGAAAAATCCGAATTATTTGTCCTTCTCAGCGAGTAAGGGCGAAATGATAAAATTACTTTATTGTGTAAACAGTAGATTTTCTCGTGAGCTTTGGTGAATTTAGTGACACGCGCGCGAGCGTGAGAACGGTAACACCCTGGGAACAAATGAACAACGAGTATGAGTGGGTTCAGGTGCTTAAGAGCGGTACAACATCCGGACCGGCGCGACGTTCCGTGCCGTCTTGAGAATCCTGAGAGCCACACACCTGTACCGAGCACTTATACTATATGTATAGCACTGAGCACCATACAGTATTGTAAAGCAGAAGCCGCCAAATACAATTCATGGCAGTCCATCCACACGTCATCCGGCCTCTTAGCAGGCGGGGTTTCACCATAATTATGGCTTTGTTTATTATTGTGAGGCAGAAACCAGCCGCATTGTACTCAACTTAGGGCTATTAGTGTGAATTAATCTTCGCTAAGTGGAGCCACCGACAGTTGACACCCTTGTCTCTGGGATGAAAGTGGCACAGGGTTACATTCTCATTTTTTTTCCTTTTCTTGTGATTTCCAAAATTGATCTTAACAATTAAGAGCCCGAATTCTGTAATCGCCTATAAATTTTTCTCGTTGAATGGCGTACAGTCGAGAGAAATTACAAATAAGTGTTTGAAATATGATTCTAGCTTCATTTTTCAATCGATTTCAGATTCGAAATCGATTGATATTTGTGGAAAAAATTTTATTTTGAACATTTTTGTACTATTCTGCCTACATCTCCCCTTGTGTTATATATTTTATTTAATAAAAAAAAACTCTCTTCTTAAAAGATCTCTCGAGGTAGAAATAATTCTTTTAAATTTGTTTTATCCATTTAACGTCTACTGTTGTAGCTGAACAATATTCACTATTTTCGATTTTCCTCATTTTCAGGTGACAAGCTTAGATGTCCGCAAAACAAATACGCGCATTAGATCAAAGTAGACTATTGCGCATCTCTTAAGGTAGTTATGAGTGATCGTAAACTCAATAAAAACCGATAAAATTATAAAAATGAAAAATTTTTTTTTTGCAAAAATCGATCAGAAAATTACCATACATTATTCCTCCATTTTTCAGAATTTTCATTTAACGGGATTAAGGCTTGGCCGTTAAAGGGCTAATCATTATCTAATTGCATCAATTATTTAATATAGGATATTCTATTAATAAAGGAGAAATAATCAATTTTAAGGACATTTTTTTGTTGTCGTAATTTTAAACATTGATGTTAACATGTGTGGGCCTGGATTCTATAACCGCCTATAAATTTATCTCATTTAATAGCACGTGGTGGGGAAAAATTACAAAAAATGTTCAAAAGATGATTCTAGCTCCATTTTTCAAATTTTTCAAATTTGAAATCAACTGAAATGTGTGGCCTAAATCGTATTTTGAACATTTTTTCATCATGTTGCTTCACACCGCCCACTGTGTTAATTATTATTTTGATAAAAATGAAATCGGTTTTTAAGAGATCTCTGAAGGTAGAAATAATTTTTTTATTAACTTTATTTAAACATTTGTAATTCACATAAATTTTATAATATAGAATTCTGTTAATTAAAGAGAAGCGATAAATTTCAAAGATAATTTTTTGAACTGGT
This sequence comes from Belonocnema kinseyi, assembly GCF_010883055.1. Taxonomy (NCBI): domain Eukaryota; kingdom Metazoa; phylum Arthropoda; class Insecta; order Hymenoptera; family Cynipidae; genus Belonocnema; species Belonocnema kinseyi. The sequence goes on from NC_046666.1 coordinate 54,550,176, forward strand.
CTCAGAATTTGAGGTTTTGGACAAACTTTTTGTGTTTCAATATATAATGAAATTTACGAAAAGCGTTAAGCTATACAGATTTTACAATATAATTTCGTTCAAAAGAAACATAATTCTATTAACTGGAAAAAGAGGTTTTAGAATCTCAAAATAAAAAAATGAGTTCGGTTTTCCATCTTTGACTCACATAATAATTTTTTCTTTTTTTTGTAATTTTAAACATCAATAAATAATGTTAAATAAATAATTTAACAATTTTTTTGAAATAAATAAATAAAATACATACATTAAACATTAATTTTAACAATTGAGGGCCCGGATTGTGTAACCGCCTATACATATTTCTCGTTGAATTGCGCGAAGTCGGGAAAAATTACAAACAAATGTTCAAAATATGATTTTGAATACAATTTACAATCTACTTCATATTTGAAATCGATTGAAATTTGTAGCCAGATTCGTATTTTAAATAATTTTTATCATTCTGCCCGACACCGCCCACTTTGTTATTTTAATTTTAAATTAAAATGAACTCAAATCTTAAGAGATTATTCATGGTCGAAACAACCATTATATTTACTTTATTTAAACATTTGTGAACCACATAAATGATGTAATACAGAATTTTATGAATAAATAATAAACGATAAATTTCAAGAAGAATTTTTTGAACTGGTATCAAAATTTAAGGTTTTGCGCAAACATTTTGCATTACCATATGTAATTTACGAAAAGTGTTAAGTTATATAAGTTCGTCAATGTAATTCAGTTTAATAAAAACAAGACTCTCTGTACTGAAAAACAAGATTTTAGAATCTGAAAATTAAAAAAAAAAAAAAAAAATTAGTTGGTTTCCATAAATTGTCCTCGTTAAATGGTGCGCATTGGTGAAAAATTACAACAAAATCGATTGATCTTTGTGGCCAAAATCGTATTTTCAACATTTTGTCATCATTCTGCCTCACACCGTCTCTTATTTTAATAAAAAAAATTAAAACGATTACAATTCATAAGAGATTTCTCGAGGTAGAAACAATTTTTTTGTTCACTTCATTTAAACATTTGTTAACCACATAAATTATGCAATACAGAAGAATTATTTCAATAAAGAAGAAAAGATGAATTTCAAAGACAATTTTTGGAACTTGTCTCAAAATTTGAGGTTTTGCAACAACAAAAAATTAATGTTTTTTCCATCTCCGGCTCACATAATCATTTTTTTCTAATTTTAAATATTGATGTTAACAATTAAGGCCCTGGATTCGATAACTGCCTATAAATTTTCTTCGTTGAATGACGATTTCAAATTTGAAATGGATTGAAATTTGTAAACAGAATCGTATTTTGAGCATTTTTTTTCATTCTGCCCATTGTGTGAACTCAGTTAACTGAAAAAGGAGGCTTTAGAATCTCAAAATTAACCAAAAATGAGTTCGGTTTTTAATCTCAATCAATATTCCACAATCTTGAAAAAAAAGTTTTTTTCACGTTCAGGCCAGCATTAACCTATTCCCACGAGGCAAAGCGGGAGGGCCCCTTCCGAGAAAAGTTATATGTCTTGTCGCAGCCGTTATTTCCGTTCTCTTTGATTTTTCGAGACATTTGCTGCTGAACGAAACACACCACCGCGGTCGCTTCATCACTTTTTTACGATGTCATAATTTAAGGGCAATATAATACTTTTGGTAAGAAGTGAAGAAGGGCGACCCTTTGTTCCCTAGCCTCCATTGTTAAAAAATTGCAAAACTTATAATAACATTCAGTAGCTTCAAAATCTTTAATATTGATACAGAAACATATAAAAATTTACCAGTGTTTTAACGTGGCCAGGGATTTTTCACTAAAGAAATATAATTTTATTAATTGAGACATGGAATCCCCGTAATGAATTTTAATTTTGACAGACAGTTTCTTCAAACAATTAGAATTTTATGTTAAGACAGGGAATTTTCGAAAACAATTATTAGTCTGAGGTAGAACTGAAGATTTTCGTCAAGAATTATTGTTTTCAGTTTAGTTTCACTTCAGAAATAGAAATTTCGTTAAGAATCATAATTTTAATTTTTGGTCAGGGAGTTTCCGTCCATAATTATAATTTCATTTAGACCATGGGACAGGGGTTTTTCAAAATAACTTTAATTCTTATTTAGATGAATAAAATTTACGAAAACTATCCCTTTTCCAACGCAAAATTCGTCACAATTTTAAACTTTTTTCTTGTAAACTTGATCAAATTTTTTTTATTGTAAAGTGGATGTTCAGTTTGAAAAAAAATATTTTAAAAAAATCGAAAAGCTGACAAATCTGGAAATGTTTTACAAAAAATGCCTCTCACTCTTGCATCGTTTATGAGAAAAAATCAAAATTTTTTTTTTTTTTAATCATATTTTTCCGGACTCAAAAATAGTTTAGCCCTCATAAAACTAATATAATGCGTTTTTTATATTAGCCTAGGTGGGGTTTCCCTTAAAATCTTCTTTTCCTGTTTTAAAAATTCGATGAAAAAAATAAAGTATATATATTTTTTTTTTATTATATTTTGCTTATATAAGAAAGGCATCCTTAATTTCGTAGGGGATGAATCTTTTTTGAGGCCGGAATTTAAAAAAATATAATTTGTTGTAACTTTTTCTGAGAAAAGTTAAAAAATTCTATTTGTCCATTCTGAAGCAGTGGTTTAATAATACCCTACCTTACGAGATATGGAGTACATATCACAAATTATATCTAAAAAAAAATTAATTTTAATTGCGGTTTTAAAAAAATATATGCTTTGCATAATTTTATTAAAATAGCCGCAATTTTTCAAGTTTTTTGGGATCAATTAAAAGAGCGAAAATTCTGAAGTAGAATAAAAAAATTCAATTTCAAATGCCCATGCTCCTTCAGAAAATACTGCATGTTGCATTTTTTGTTAAATTTTATTAAATCGCAGGTAACCTTGGAATGATTGTAGAAAATTCAAATTTTTTGTATAACACTGTAAAATACGTATTCTATCATTTTCACCATGGAATTTAAAAAAATTCTTCTGATGCAAAAGAATTTTTTTAATCTGCCGAATTCTGATTTGGAACAGGGATTGTTCGAAGACAAAATTATTATTTGTTACTGAAATTTCAAGGTCCAAAGTGAAAATTATAATTCTTTGTGGAAATTAATTAATTAGTAATTTTTACTTTGGAACAGGTAATTTCCACAAAGAATTATAATTTTCACTTTGGAATTTGAAATTTCAGTAACAAATAATAATTTTGTCTTCGAAAAATCCCTGTTCCAAATCAGAATTCGGCAGATTAAAAAAATTCTTCTCCATCAGAATTTGTTCGAATTTAACAAATATTTTTGTCTGTAAATAAAAATTTTGCCATAATTTTAAACTTCGCTTTTCCAAATTATAGAAAAAGGGAGTTACGATATATTTTAAATTATAATGGAAAGTGTTGCAACTAAATATAATTCTAACTTAGAGCAGGGAATTTTTGGAAATAAATGTGATCAAAAGTTTCACTTTGGATCTGGTAATTTTCATGAAAAATTATGTTTTTCATTTTGAACAGGGAATTTTTGAAAAGGATTTTAATTCTAATTTAGAAGCAGAGAATTTACAAACAGAATCTCTGTTCAAAATCAGAATTCATGACAATTTCAAACTTTCCTCTTCGAAATTTTAGAAAAAGGGAGTTATCATATTTCTGAATTATAATCAAACATTTCTTAAATAAATTTAATTTTGACATAGAACGAAAATTTTGAAAAATAATTATAAAATTTAAAATCTATAATTTTAATCTATAATTTTAAAATCTTTTTAACTGTTTTGCAATGTCTTGAAAACTTCAAAAATCGTTTCAAGTCATACAAATGTTTTAAATTCTTGTAAATTGAACTTGAAAAATTAAGAATTGACCGAAAGAAAACCGGAAATTAAAAATCATCCTGTTTATTTTTTAAATAAAAGTAACGTTATTACAAGAGGGTAATTTTCTCAATTATTACCGAAAAAATGAATTCTCGGTAACTGAAATTCCTTCACGAGTTTCCGATAATTGCAGAGTATGGTTTTTCGATAAAAAGGAGTTGGAGTCTGAAAACGTGCTCAAGAAAAATGCAAGAGGGTACAGAGTCAGCAGCTGTCGCAAGACGAACATGGGGATCCACCCTTTCGCCATTATCCTTGTAATTGCGGTTAATTTGTTCGAAGAACCACCGACAAATTCATCCTGACCCACGTAGCTTACTACTAATATGATTGCTAGCCATGTTAGGATTAAAACATCATCCATGGCTTCCTATACCGTACCAGTTGAACTTAATTATAATTTTTATTCCTTTTTTCCTCATGTACTTTACTTACTTTTTTTATCGTTTCGCACTTTCAAATCCGATTACATCTCGGATTACACATCGAAGAAATATTTTTCTTTAATTAACCCTTGTACGCACACCAAAGTTTATTCTATACCTCCTCTCCGTAATCGTAACTTTCTTTTGTGCAGCGATTCGCAATTGCTCTAAAGACTCATCTTGGGTATCCCCACTACTGTCGCACTATGCAGAATTCTCCATCGCTGTGTTCTCTTTTTTTACTATGAAATGTCCCCACTACTACACTACTATGCAAGCCCCTTTTTCATTCATGCACGTCTTTAGTGTATTAGTGTACTTCATATGACGGCAAGCCCAAACAAAGATTTACTTCTGCCGTGTGGCCCCACTGCCACACATATTTTTTAATTGGCATTAGGGTCGATCAAATTTATTTCTGTTTTGCAATTAATTTTTTTATTTGATATATTAAAAAAATGAAATAATACTTAGGTTTTTCATGTTCCGTCCTATTTCAACTACGGATTGGGGTTATATAATTACAACTGATCTCACCTAAAAAATTATAATCGAATTTGGATCAGTTAAATTGTAATAGTATAAGGCAGGAGTGATTCACATAGCCTAACTGCCGAACGAGCATGAGTTATTCCGAAACAAAACATAAAAAATGTAATTATTATTTTATTTTTAAAAACATTTTTTTATGAATTGCAGGACAAAAATATGTATCATCGACCCCAATTGCAAGTTTAAAAATCTTTTTTAGAGTTATGCTACTTGGCTTAATTAAAAACGAGGTTTTGGTTGGAAAGTCTACTATTATCGTTTTGTTTCGTAATTCATCTCGTTTGGTTAAAAATTCTTCTAGTTGGTTGAAAATTTATGTATTTAGTTAAAAATTTAACTTATTTGTTAAAAACTCATATTTATTGGTCAGAAACACAACTAATTGGTTGAAAGTTGAACTGATTTTTAAAAATTCATTTTTTTTGGTTGAAGGTAATATCTTCGGTTGTATCTAGAACTATTCAATTTTTACCAAATTAATCTTCTTGTTAGGAAATCAAATTTTGAGATGAATTTTGAATTCTCTGGTTGAAAATGCATTTCTTGTATGAAGAATCATCATTTTAGTTAGTTCAAACTCGTCTCTTTAGTGAAAATTTTAACTGTTTTGTTGAAAATTCTTCTTTTCTTGTAGAAAATTAATCTTGTTGTTTGAAAATTCATACTTTTTAGTTAAAAATAAAACTTTTTTGTTGAAAATTTGTCTTTTTTTTTCATTAAATTTAACTCTCATTTCATTTTAAATGCTTTTGATTACAAAATTAATTACTTGCTTTTGGTTATTTTTGCTTGTTAAAGATTCGTAATTGTAATGTAAAATTCGTAATTTCTGGTTCGAAATTGAACTGTTTTGTAAAAACTTAGTCTGTTTGATTTGAAAGGTTTACATCTGGATAAAAAATAAAATTTTTTGTTGAAAATTTAGCTTCTAGGTTGGAAGAGTAACTTTTTTTAATTCGTTTTTTTAATTTCAAAACTACTTTTCTATATAAAAATTGAAACGTTGCGTTTTTGTTAGAAAATTTATCGTTGATAAGTTTTAAATTAAATTATTTGATAAAAAATTAAAATATTTTTTTGAAAATTCTCCTTTTTCGTTGGAAAATTAATCTTCATTATCGAAAATTTATCTTTTTGGTTCAGGATTCATCTATTTGGTCAAGAATTATTATTCTTTATTAAAAATTCATTCATTTGGTTAAAACATCAACTTTTTTCTTGAAAACTAGTTTTTTTGTTTGATTCAACTGGTTGGAAATTCGTCGTTTGGTAGAAAAACCATCTATTATGGTCAAAAAGTCATCTTTCTTGTTTGGACATGAACTTTTTTTTTAAATTCAAGTTTAAAATGTAACTTTTTTGGTTGTGTCCCTTAGAACTTTTGTATTATATGAAATTCTTTGAAATAGTTTCAAATATCTTAAAAGTCTTGAAATTGTTGGAATTTCTTGAAATGATTAAAATCAGTTAAATCACTGAAATTCTGTAAAATCCTTTTGGTTTAGAAAGAATATTTTCCAAAATATTTCAAATCATTTTAAATGAAGTTATTCAAGCTTATACAATATTATTTCGAATTGGCCAACTTTAAGCCCTAATGGCCTACAAATTCAGTATAATTATTATAATGTGCAGAATTCCTTAAAATAAAACCAAGAATATAGCGACCAAATTTAAACAACCACCATAAAATTTTTGTATTGTAATTTGAAAAAAAAAAAATAAAAAATTTCTAAAAAAAGAAAAGATAAGAAAATTTTTCTTTTGGACAAAAATAAAAGGGGGAAATATAAATGACAAGGCAACCAACTAAATCCTGTTCCTTATCTTTTTATTTCTATTGTCTTTTTTAGTTTTATTATTATCAAATCACAACAAAAAAACTTTTTTTAAAAATAATCACAAACGTTTCAACACTCACACAGCACCCTTATCAAGGGAAAAAATGAATTAAAATTTGAGCAAGCGGGAACAGCAACGAAGTCACGATGCTCTCTTCCTGTCAAAGGGCAAACTGGTTATAAACATACCTAAAATAACGGATACTTCAGTTATTTTTGTGATGGGTTTGCATTTTGACCCTCACTTGATTCTCGGGTGTCAGGAAGGGAGCGTCGTGATTACATTGCTGCTCCTGCCTGCTCGAATATTTATTTATTTGTTCCCTTGATAAGGGTGCTGCATGATTACCGAAACGTTGGTTATTATTTTTTACAAATTTTTATTAAATTGTGATTTGATAATAATTAAAAAACATTAATAAAATAATAGAAAAAGAGAAGGAACGGGCTTTGGTTGGTTGTCTTCTAATTTTTCTTTCTCCTTTTTTATTTTTATTCAAACAAAATTTTTTGTTAGAAAATTTTTATCTTTTCTTAAATTGCAATAGGAACATTTTATGGTGGTTGTCCAAATTTGGTCGTAGGATTCTTGGTTTTATTTTAAGGAATTCTGCAGATTAACTAGATTATTGGACGTTAAATAGGATTTTAAATTTGATTCTAATCTCATTGAGATGTCTTAAATTATAATTATTACAAATTAAACGATTCGCAAATTCTAGAATCGTGAACAGAATGATGATCTTAATATGAGAAAAAATTGTTGACTGGATCTCTTGCCATGTAGAGTGTATACTGTAAAGAAAAGAAAATTCTGTCGAAAATAATCAAGCTTTGATTAAAAATTTATTTGGAAGATCAAAAGAAATTAAAAACTAATAAGTGCCTAAAGATGCATGAGGAATGTTCAAAGTTAATCTCATTACCCCAAGCCAATGGCAACTCGGAGGAGTCTGCAAGAAGGGCACTAACTGTAAATTTTTCTTGTTCACTAGGCGGAAAATTACGTTTAGTCTGCTTTTCCATCGAAAGACTTGAAATTATAGGTATCTCTTCTATAGTCTATACAATTCTAAATCAGAGAGTTAAGAGTCCTTCAGTGGACCCTGAATGTCTCCCGACATCAGCAGAAGGTATCCGGGCGAGAGGAAGTCTTTATGTCAGCTCAGGCTCAATTACAGTATCCTCTCGTTAGCTACGATCTCATTAAATTCTTAAGTCTTTCCCCCTTTTATGTTTTTAATTCCAAATTTTATTATATAGCGATCAATAGACTTTCATTCTGTTTTCAGGTGTCTTTTTAAATTGGAAAAACCAGTACGAGATGGAAACCAATGTGAACTGAATAATGGGAGAATTAATTTAAAAATAAAGGTTATATCGTATCTTTTTACGTGCAGAAACATTAAGGTTTTATAATCAGCCTTTTTGCCAGAAAGTTATAATATTTTTTAATAAAAAAATTGGAAAATGTGCTTTTGACATGGCGATGGGTTCCTTCGATTCATCATACGCTTGGCTTGAAATTTGTGAAATTATTCATCTCCTAATTTTCATTAAAAATATATTTTACGTTTTTATGTCTTAAATTCTCTTGAATTAAACTTGAATTTTTTTATTCTTTGAGTTCTTTTAAATACCTTGAACTCTTTGAATTGATTATATATTTTTTATTTCTTGAAATATTTGAATTCCTTCAACTCTGAAAATGATTTAAATTCCTTGAAATCTTTGAATACCTTGAATACCTTGAATCATTTGAACTCCCTGAATTATTTTCGAATTCCTTGACTTCTTTTTGGCTTTCTTAAACTTTTGAACTCCTTGGACTCTGTGAATTCTTTAAATTAATGAAAATCTTGGAATATCTGGAATGCCTTGAATTATTTGTATTCTTTAAATTCCTTCAATTCTTCGTATTCGTTCAAATCTTTTAATTCTTTTAATTATTTGATTTCTTTAAATTCTCTAAAATGCGTTTGAAATCTATTGAATTAACCTTAGATTTTATTATTTTGAACTCAATTATCTCTCTGAATTCCTTGAACTCTTAAAATTCGCTGAACTTTATGAATTGTAAGAATTATTATAAATATTGAAATACCTTGAATTCTTTTAATTCCTCGGATTATTTCATTTCTTTCAATTCCTTAAATGCTTTCAATTGCTTAAATTATTTAATTTATTTGAATTCTTCAATTTTTGTGATTTCACTAAATTCTTTGACTATTTTTGGAATTCTATTGAAATCTTTGCATTTCTTTGAATTAGACGAATTGCCTTAAATTCTTTCGAATTCCTTGAAATATCTCTTGCTGTTTTTCTTTGGCATCGTTTAAAAGAAAATTAGAAAATTATATTTTTAGTCAAAAAACTCTCCCGGTCTCTAACATGATTTAGATCACCTAAAATTTATAGGATTCCAGTGGGCACAACATTTCAGAACGTGATTGGAACTTCCTAATATTGCTTCTTGGACGTATACAAGTCAAAAGACGTCATTTAAACGTTTTAAAAACTGACCTATGTCAGACCAAAGAATGTTCTAAAAACGTTTTATGTTTGAAATACGTCTTTAAAACGTCTCTGGAACATTGAATGTTTATGGACCGTTATATGGACTGACTTAGGACATTTTAAAGCCGTTCTAAAGATTTTCCTTAATGCTTGTGCCCACTGGTCGAGAGCTGGTTCGGTTCTGCTTTCCGAGCCTTTAATTTAAGACATTTTTTTTTAATTTTTGGACTGGTTCAAAAGAAGAAGATAACAGTGATCAGAATCCTAAAAGAAAATAAGAATATCACAAATAAATCAAAATCTATAGAAGTTAAAAGAAAAAATTTATGTTTTTTCTTCAATAAACATGAAAATTCATAAACTCAGATTATTTAGACTTTTACTCAATATGGTTTCGTAGCCTTATAGTTTTGGTCGGGAATCCGTCTGTCCTATTTTTTTCCCGGAAGAAAAAGTGATGGGAAGGGAAATAGGACGTGATAAGTATGGAGATTGTGGGGAGGAAAGTGATAGTAGAGTAGTAGGCAGTAGTGAAATGTAAGTGATAGTAAGGATGGGAAGTAGAGAATAGAAGTGATGAGCGGGAAAGTAGTGGAAGTGGGGATAGGCGAAGTAGGATAGGGAAGAAGTAGAAGTGATGGAAGCATAAATAGAAGAGGAGTGTGAAAGTAGGGAAAGTTGTGGAGAGGGGTGGTAAGTAAGAGGAGTGGGAGGGCTTATGAATTTTAATGTGAGTGAATTGGCGGGGAGGGGGTAGTAGGCAGGGTTAAGGAAGTAAGGAAAGTGAGGGAAGGAGCGTGGAAGGGATGAAAATGAATTAGAGGAAGGAATGTGGAAGTAAGGGGTAGCGTGAAATAAGTAAGGGGAAAGCGCAGGGGAGTGGAGGAAGTTATAAGAAATTATTCAGGATATAATAGAAGAGTGGAGTGCTGAGGGAGTGATAGAGGGAGAAAGGAGATTCGAAGGACTTAATTAACATCGTAAAAGACTACGAGATCCTTGTTTGTAAATGCAATGACGCCTACATTGACATATTGTTTCAAACCGGAAATCTCTAATTAGAAGTCAGTGGTTGTCAAACGTGCAATACAAATGTATAAATTCGATAAATCGAGGTTCATGTTTTCGTTATCAATTATGAAGCATCTATCCAAGAAAACTAATTCAAAACAAAAGCAAAATGCAACCTCATACAATTCCTCCTGTTTTCATCGAGAAAACTTAGTTTCAAGTCTCACGTGGCAAAGCAATTATCATAAACTCTTGGTAGAACAAAGCCGATTATCCGATCGTTGGGATCATACATCATGAGCGACATCGTGCAACATCCGACATGAGATTAAATGAAATGGTACTTTATATAGCTTAGCTTATAAACTCCATCTGATGGGAAAAAGCTCGACCTCCGGCTAACAACTGGCTGCCTTTGTAGTTTATAAGGCAAGAGGAAGAAATGCAGCGATTTCGACGGGAGTGAAGACGCGGTTTTCCTTCTTCGTCCTTTTTTTTTATTTTATTTTTTATTTAATTTTTTTCTATCTCGGTGTCAAAGACATACGTCTGGCGGAGCAACTCAACGTTGTTGGAAAGTGCCGTGGAAGAAAATGACGAGGGACATACCGAGGTGAATCCACCTTGAGGAAGGAGATGATACCAGTACATAACCGCCTCGGTTTCTTGCCACATTCCGACCCCTACTTGGAAAACTCGTTGCTTGAAGTCGAACCACCGGCAATGAGACACAGCCTTTCCTCTCGTTCCACACCAAACCTGTCGAGGCAAAAAGTTACAGGTGCAAAACATTTTTTCGGAATTTTCTGCAATTTATGTAGTTCTGGTTCTGTTTGATTTGCTGTATCGTTTCTGGCGAGAAATTGAGGCAAGGGATAGTGTATAAAATGGCTGAAGAATCCCAAGTTTATTCTTCAAGAATTGAATTTCAGTTTCTTTTCATTTCCTTTTGTTTTCAATTGCTAGAATTGAGTTTTCATTTGTGGTTGAGAACCACTGTTTATTTTTAGAATATGGTTTTGCCAAATATTAGGGATCATAATTTGCGCCCCATTTTCCGTGCCCCCCCCCCCCCCCCCCCCCCCCCCCCCCAATTAGAAAAATCCCATAAGAAACCTAAAATCGAGAATTTTGACCTATTCTCCCTCTTTTTCCTCTATTTTTACAAAGTTTTGATACGTTTTTTAAGAATCATAAACAGAAATCCAATAAGACATTAGAAAATAAGGCGATTTAAAAGAGATTTTTTTTATGATACCAATTTTTTATATTTTCTAACTTTTATCCAAACGTTGGAATTTGGAAAAGAAAATTAGTTTTTACCAAAAAGAGTTGATATTATCGATAGATAACGAATTTTTAACAAAGCATATAAATTTTCAACTAAAACAATGAATTTTTAACGAAGAACTTTAATTTTTAACCAAATTTATGGATTTTCCACTAATGCAGATGAATTTTTAACGAAAAATGTTGTAGTTTATATTTTAACAGAAAAATATTTTAATTTTGCATAAGGAAAGATTCAATTCAACAAAAGGAGACGAAATTGAATAAAATAGTGGACTTTTCGATCAAAAAGTTAAATTTTTAACCCGTGATTATAAATTTTCAGTAAAAAAGTTTATTTTCAACAAAATAGTAAAATTTCTACGGAAATAGTTTCATTTTCAGACCAAAAGGATGAATTTTCAACAAAATAATAAAATTATTAACCAAAAATGATTGCTTCTCAACGAAAAATGTTATTATCGATAATTGAACCAAAAAATGTTTTTATTTAAAAAAAAAAAAAAACAGTTGAATTTAACCTTTTATCTGCATCCGAAAAAAATTTTAAACAAAGTGTGTACTTCAAAATTTTGACCAAGTAGTTGAATTTTCAAACAATAAAGATGATTTTTCAACAAAAAACGTGATAGTTGATTTTCCAATCAAATATGATGAATTTTCAATAAAATAGTTAAATCCTCAACCAAAATAGATTATTTATTGACCAAATGGTTGCATTTTTAACCCAAAAAAGATTAAAATCATACCAAAAAGATGTATTTTCAAACCAAAAAGATAAATTTTCATCAGAATAGTTGAATTTTCAACCATAAAAGGGTTTTCAATAAAAAAAGAATGAAATATGAATTCTGAACTAAAAAAAATTATAGTAGACTCTTCAACCATAATTCCATTTCTTAAACCATTTCGTAATTAATATATTTTTTTAATTTCTGGTTCTTACATTATAAATATTGTAAAATATCAAATATATAACAAATATTTTGAACAGCTGGGAGCATTTTCGTTTATAATACTCGAGATACCTATATGATATAAAAATTTAATAGTAAACGGGTTCCCTTTTAATCTCCGCGTTTATAAAAATCCCCTTTTCTACCTGATACCTAATAACATAGTGCTATCTATTTGATCAGTGAAAATTCACTGAAAATGAGTGATTATACACCGAAATTCCACTAGTAATTCCCTGGTTCCTCAGTAGAAAAGTTAGTGAAGTTTCCGTAGGCTTCACTGAATTTTCAGTAAAATTTGATAGTATATAACCAATGAGATATCAGTGAAATTTTAGTAAAATTTCACTGATTTTCAGTGAATTTTCATTGATTCAAATTTAAAGAGTATTTGATATACTAACAAGTATTTCGACTATCTTCGATAACTTGAAATTAAAATCAGGAAAGTCCAGTGAATTATTGAACAAGGATGTATTTTAAATGGAAATATGAAGGAAGGTCGCTTAATTCTGTCTTCCAGGTACACACGCGAGTCTTTGTTTTTTTCCCCTCGTTCCTCTTCTTGCTTTTCTTCTTCTCTTTGAGATGCTGAAGATTTTAGACGCGTAGACCTGCTTGGTTAGTTCCTTTGTCGTGCATCAGTAGTGTTGCAATTATACCAGTTTTCTTGCGCGGTGGCTCATTCGGTATCTGAGAAACCTGCCTTATTCCTCAGACTCCTTTCCTTGACTTTGAACTCTCAGAATTAACCATAACAAGATTAAATTCATGCTTGTGATGCATACGGTTGAGCACCAATGGCAATTTCCGCTTGTAGGATAACATGGGAAACAACATAGGATCCGACGTCGTAAGCTACGTCGGAACCAACATTGCTTTAATTCTTAGATGTAAAAAAAAGTAACAGCACTCGACCCGAAATCTGAAGACCTGTATGCGAATCTTAGCGGAGTTAGAGAGGAATTTTTTTCACAGCTAAGAATAAAAGATATTTTAGTTTCAGATTAGTGAATCGAAAACCGTTATTCTATTAAAAAAAATGAACTATGAGAAATTCTTGTATTTGAACGTGAATTACATCGCAATGAAGTGATGCGACAATTATGCAGTAAGCTTAGTGATTATGGATCTTTATGAACGTAATTTTTATGCTTACAGGCTTCTACGAATTGTAATTAATAATTTTTTATGTTTATTTTTCTGTCTACTAGCCCAATCAGAATTATTAGAATATTAATTATTCTTAGAATTGTGAAAAAATTGCTCTCTAGCTTCTCTGGGATTCGAGCCCAGGTCTTCAGATTGCCGATCTGATGCTTTTACGGTCTAACCCACTAAACTACACAAAATCAGGGGTGTTTGATCGAGTTTGTATGAAGCACCGATCAACCTACTGTTGACCCCTTTATGACTTACTAGCACCGATTTTTGAAGTTTTGAAAAAATTGTTTATTCTATTCAGATGAAAAAAACTTTGACATTAGGAATACAATAGTATTGTATCTAATACATTTGTCCTCGTCTTTGAGATGCGTCGAATGGACTATTGATAAAAACATTCCCCAGTATCCCATAACCTATCAATACCGTTTTTAAAATTTGGTGACAAAATTATTTAACTTGCTTATATGCGAAAAACTTGGTTTGTATGGGAAATAATCATTACTGTATCTAATAGATTTGTTATCGATTTCGAGATGTATCGATTGACCGATTGACGAATCTTCCATAATCTGTTCGTAGCGATTTCTAAGATTCCAAAAAATTGTTTATTTTGTTTAAATAAGAAAAGATGATTTGATATTCGAAATATTTTTTAAAACATATTTTTTATCTTGTTTATACGAGGAAAACTTTGTTACTATTGGGAATACAATAGGACTGAATATTGATATATATTTTCGTTATTTCGAGACCCATCGATGGACCTATTGTTGAACTTATTATGGCTTACTAGTAGCAAATTTTGATGTTTCAAAAAAATGTTTTATTCTGTTTATATGCGAAAAACTTTCTTGATTTTTAAAATTAAACTTTTTCTGAAAAAAGATCTCCTTCGCTCCGCTGGGAATCGAACCACAGCACTGCCGATGGCTGGTCGGATTCTTTTCCCCTAAGCTACTAGTAAGATCGAGAGAAAAATCCTTCTTCAAGAAATACACCTATTAGTTTTCCAGGTAACAGAAATTCTTAACGTCTTTCCAGATGTGATGAAGCTATGAATTAAAACTGCTTTTTAAATTAAATTTCTTTTTGAAAAAAGATCTTCACTCTGCTGGGAATCGAACCACAGAACTTCCGATTGCCGGTCAGGTGCTTTTCCCTTAAGCTACTAGAGAGACCGAAAGAAGAAAATAACGGGAATTCTTACCATCTTTTCAGGATAAACGGAGCTATGAATTCTAAAGGTTTAAATCAATTTTTTTCTGAAAAAGATCTCTCCTTCCTTCCGCTAGGAATTGAACCGCAAAACTCTCGCTTGCCGGTCTAGTTTTAAACAGAATTTCATTTCTAAAAATTTCAATTCATAGCTCCGCTTGGTTTGAAAAGACTTTAAGAATTTCTGTTATTATCTGATGATAATGCAGATTCCTTGAAATATTAAAATATGTAATACCTGGCAAAATAATGAGTGTATTTCTTGAAAACAATTCTTCTTTCGATATCTATAGTAGCTTAAGGGAAAAGCATTCCACCCGCAATCGGAAGTTCTGTGGTTCAATTCCCAGCGGAGCGAAGGAGAAGATTTTTGTTCAGATAACATTTGATTTAAAAATTGTTCAATTCACAGCTCCATCTAGTCTGAATAGACGTTAAGTATTTCTGTTTTTCTTTGATGATAATATAGATTCCTTGAAAACTTTGTTGATATCAAGAATACTACAGAACTGTATCCGGTATATTTTTTTATCGAATATCCTATTGGTGAACCTTCCATAATCTTCAATGACCTACCAATAATATATTTTTTTAAACCCTGAAACCAGAATTATTTACCTTGTTTAATGTTTATCTGAAGAAAATTTTTGTTTATATCGGGAATGAACATTACTGCATCGGAATTTTTTTTCGCGATTTCGAGGCTGATTAATATTGACCTATTGACGAATCTTCCATGGATCTTTCAGGATCTGACAAGAGCGATTTATAAAAACGCAAATAATTGTTTACTTTATTCATATAAGGAAACGGTATGAAATAGAAAAATAAACTTGATGAAATAAGTATCAGTTTTTTCTTGTAAAAATGAACCTTTGGTACTTCTCGGCGATTTATGAATTTGATTCAGAAACACTTTTATGGAGAGAGTTGAAAATATTACCTTGATTAAGGTTAATGTATTAATTACCCCATATATCTCAAGCTTCCACATAATAAATAATAAGATACAAAAACGTTTATCATTTAATTTCTTAATACATTTCCAAAATACTATTTCAATTTCAGAACATATATGTATTCAGAGACCACCGATTAGTGTACAACTATTTTTTGAAATTTCATGAATGATGAACGACTATTAACCGGATGTAAACATATTGACTTTGGTCACGTAAGGACACTCTGTTTAGACTCGCGGAGAAATATTACCAATATTTTTACCAGGAAAGATGGTACACCCAGTTGGCATAATTTACTCACTGCACCGGTCCAGCAGATTTTACATTGTCTATCTGAAATATGTGGGTTTGTGTTTGAACCCCTTGCTCTGGAGATTTATAGCTGGACCGCTTGTAAGCTCCGCAGGTGTCAAACGCCTTTATTTGTACTTTTTGTGTCAAAAGGTTCGATCTACTAACATTTTATTTATTTTTTATTTTTTCACTTGTGCAGATGATGAAACATGGCTGGGACAACTACGTCAGGTATGCCTGGGGAAAGAACGAACTGAGACCGATTTCAAAGAGGGGACACAGTGCCAGCATTTTTGGTGCTTCTACGATGGGTGCAACCATTGTTGATGGTTTGGACACCCTTTATATCATGGGTCTTCATGATGAGTTCAAACAGGGACGTGACTGGATCGCCCAAAATCTGGATTTCGATATCGTAAGTAGATTTTTTATTTTTTATATATGCAGGGCGTCTTCTGGCCGGAAAACCCGGGAAATACAATGAAAACGAGAGAGCTGTGAATTGTCCAGAAATACCAATTCGAGGCGGGCAACCTATTTAAAGTTTTGAAAAACGTTATATTTGTTATGGATCGTCATAACAAGATAAATAAATTTAAAAGCTTATACTTTTGCTTAAAAGTTTCTTAGAGATTACGAGTCTTCTGTACCATCAATTTTCAAATCAAAATTTCCAAGTAAATAATTTTATTTTGCGATGAAAATTATTTATAAATATTTCCAAACATTATTGATAAAGGAGAGCAATTTAAGGAAGTATCTACACTT
Organism: Belonocnema kinseyi; assembly: GCF_010883055.1. NCBI lineage: Eukaryota > Metazoa > Arthropoda > Insecta > Hymenoptera > Cynipidae > Belonocnema > Belonocnema kinseyi. The sequence continues at coordinate 54,567,096 of NC_046666.1, forward strand.
ACGAAAAAATCTGACTATTTGTATGAAAGTTTTGGTACTATAAAGACGGCCAAATAATTGTAAATTATTTTTTAATAATGGAAAATAATTATATTTTTATATTCTATTTAAAATTATTGAGGTTTAATTTTAAAAAAGAATGCGTCTAATCGTCTCGAAAAATTCGTGGAGTTGAAAAAGGGCATGGACTAGTGACTAGACGTTCCGAACTTATGAAAAATATTCGACTACTCGTCCCTAATTTCGCAAGAACGAGAGACTTCGTTTAAAGAATTAATTTTCTGTTTCGAAGATTTCAAAATATGTCAAAAAAGAATCTGGTAGACTGTAAGACAACTTTTTTTTTTAATTTGACATGATTCAAATTATTTTAGTAAAATTGAATTATGTTAAAAGATATTTATAAGTTTTAGAAGTTCTAAAATGTTTGAAAATAATTAAGATCTTGAGAAGATTAAAAAATATCTAAAACAAAATGCAGATTTTTGCAAATTTCGGGAATAAAAGTTTTTAAATAATTTTGAAAGTTTTCAAGAGAATCAAACAAAATTTCTTAAGATTCTTGTGACATTCTAAAATGATTTTTTATTTAAAAAAATTTATTTTAAGAAAATTTTTAAAAAGATTTTAAAACGTTTTTAATCGTTTCAATAGATTTTATAAAATTTCGAAAACGAATTTGGAAGATTTTAAAATAAAAGTTTTCGATTTTTCAAGATTATAAAATTATAGAACAAATTCGAGTAAGTTTGAAAGATATTTAGAAGTTTAAAAGAAAATCAAAATAATTGCATACTTGAAAATATTTTAAAATATATTTAAAAAGTGTAGATTTTTGTAGATTTTAAACAAAAATTTTGGAGGCTTCTTTAAAATTTTGAAAGGTTCCAAGAGAATAAAAAAATTTTCCTAAAATTTATGGGAAAATTGAAAAACAATTTTTATTTAAAAAATTAATTTTAAAAGAATATTTCAAAACATTTAAAAATATTTCGAAAGATTTCTAAAGTTGTAAAAAGTTATCCGGGATATTTTACAGAAATTTTTTTAATCTGTAGATTTTTCTTTTAAATGCGAATTATTTTTAAACAATATTTAGAAACTTCAGTACTCTCATGTACTTTTATGTACTACAGATTTCGTAAGAAAAGCAGCCTTCGATTTCTTTATATTGATGATAATATAAAGGAGATATCCTGTGAGCATCGGCCTAGCTATACTTTTATTTCGTATAGAAAAACTTATTTCTTCAGGATCTAAAATAAATGTTTTATATTTTTTCATATAACAAAAAAAAATATGTAACTAGAAAAAATATCTAGCAAAGAAATTTAAATATTCCGAAAGTAAAAGTTAACTAAACTAGAAAAATTCAAATTTCCAAAATTTAAAAAACCAGTTTAGAAATACCAGATATTTTTGATTTTAAATAAGAAAATTGATTTTAGCTTATTAAAGACATAAAGCTAAAAATTTCAAAAATCAATTCGTTTTGAAAATTTTATGTTATAAGAAATAAATCTCTTTATATAAAAAATGATTAAGCGAGAAAGAAACTTACGGGATTCCCTGATATTGCTATGAATCTAAAAAAATTAAAGCCCTTTTTTTCATTTTGAGAATTTTTCAATAGCGTCATAGTTATTGCAGATTCCATAGAAATCTCTCCATTCTTCGAGGTCTCTTTATCATCATCCCAAGTCATCCTTTATATTTCTAAATATCAAAGGCTACCTTCACCTGCAGGCAAACTAGAATATATTTTTTCCATCTTTTTTATCTATCCCCATACATGATCTTATGCAAAGAAGATTTTTTGAGAAAGATAAAAGTGGTAATCAGAGATTACATTCTGATTTCAGAAAGTTCTTTAATATAAAGAAAAAAATATTTTTTTAACTTTTTCTAAGGACAAAATTAAAATCCAGTTTTGTAAATAATAATTGATTTTTGGCATAAGGAAAATTAAATTCTTTGAACCTAGAACTATTCGGTAAAAATGTATTGATTCGATTAAACAAAATTGCCGTGGGTCAGGAAAGACCTCGAAATCAAGAAAATATCAGGGAATTTTTTTTTGTAAGGGAAATTCAGGAAAAAGTTAGGGATTTAAAAAAAGTTTAAAAGTCGGGGAGTTTCTATTAGAGGCACTTTAAATAATCCTGAAGGATAATACATTTTGCATTTTTAATTAAAATTGTTTTTATCGTTTATAAAAGATTCTTTTTTCAAAATTTTACAAGACTAAGATTTTTGCCGTTGAATGTTAATGTTCAGGAGAAATGTAAAATTTGTTTGAAAATGTAACTGTTTCATTGAAAATTTTTTTTTGGATCTAAAATTAAACTATTTCGGCATAAAAGTCACATTTTTGTAGAGAATTTAACTATTTTTTTGAAAATTCGTTTTTTTTTTGGTTTAATCGTTCAGCAGTTTTAGTACAAATGCAATTCTTTTTTTCTGTTAAAAATGCAACTGTTAGGTTGAAAATTCTTCTTCTTTGGTTGATGATTCAACAGCTCCGTTGAAAATTGGTCTATTTTTTAAATTAAAAATTCAAATATTTCATGGTTGAAATATCTACTATTACATTATTGCTTGAAAATAGCATTTTTAGTTAAATATATAACTACTTGGTTAAAGGTTGCACCACTTCGTCAAAAAATAATTTTTTCTTTGAAGATTCCTAATTTTACTTGAAAATTCGTTCTTTTTTTGTTCAAAATTTAACTATTCCAGTTGAAGATTAAACTTTTTTTTATCTTTCTAGACTAATATTTATTTAAATTTTTGGTTGAAAATTCGTTCCTTTTGTGGAAAATTAGTTTTATTTTTTGAAAACTATTTTTTTACAGAAAATTTAACTTTTCTATTTTTGGTTGAAAATTTATCGTTTTTAGTTAAAAAATCACCCATTTATTTAAAAATTCCTGTGTTGTTTTATAAATTCGTCTTCTTTAGTAAATAATTAATTTTCTTGGTCCAAAATTCATCTTTTTGATTTTAAGATTCACCTCTTTTGGTAGTAATTGGATATTTTTTGCTAAAAATGCAAAAATAATATTTTTGTTGAGAATTCCTTTTTGTTGTTTGAAAAAATAACTGAAACCATTTTATCCCGTTTATAAAATATTTCATATTAAAAATATTAGAAGATTAAAATGATTGTCTTTGAATATTAATGGTTAGGCAAAATGAAAAATTGGCCAGGGAAAAATCAGGGACTTATAAAAATGAAGTTCTTTTGCAACCTTTCACTAAGAAAAAGATTTGGTTGACCGAACAAAAGTTTGGTTATCCCAACCAAATCTTTCGGTTGCTGTAGAAGCAACAAAATTGTTAGTTGAGCCAGTCAAATAAGTTTGTTAGAGCGTTTGGTGGTACTAACCAAAAATTTCGGTAGGGACAACAAAAAATTGTAGATTGAACAAACTTATTTGGTTAAATTAACCAAATATATGTGAGCTCAACACAATGATATTTTAGACTTGACCAAAATATTGTAGATTTCACAAAATATTTTTGCTGAACAAACTAAATATTTGAAATCACAACAAAATTATATTTTGTCGATCAAATTAAACTTTGTTAGACTTAACAAAATAATTTAGTTGGAACAATACCATTTTTCCAAGCAACAATTATTTTCTTATGGGAAAAACATAATTTGTAAATACAATATAAAATGTTTTCTGTATGAAAAAAAACTAGAAGGACAAAATGTATTGATTTACTAAAATGTTTTTGATTTGTAGAAAATTCGTTTGATTAATCGCAATTAATTTTCGGAATACTCAGGGATTAGATGATAGAGTCCCTTGAACAATAATTCGAGGTAGTCATTAAAAATGATGAACTTCGCAAAATTTTTGTATACAATCCAAAAATATATTTGGCGTCAGGTCGCGTATGCAGTACACTAAAGTCATGTGGAAATAAATTTAATTTTGTCAAACCTCGCGGTCTCCCACGCGGATAATCCAACAATAGCAGAAAGTAGGTTTCTTTGGAAGAACCTCTATGCGAGATTCTCGATGAACTTGTTTGACAAACAAGCATTTCGAAAACTTTCCTTCTTCCACAACCTAGAGATTCTAGAGTCTAGACTCTAGACATCCGTTTTCTGTTAGGGACATCTATTTGGTCGACAATATCAGAAAATCCACTATTTTTCAACGACCTTTTTCTTCAGATTGAATTAAGAAGACTTGGTCGATGCAGTTGAAAGCTTTTCAGGGCCTCAGGTACTTTACGAGAAAATTATTTTCCTCCGGGTTAAGAAAGCACTCAGGCCACCAATAAATTTATCTTTGGGCGTGTCTTGCTTTTGTGGATAAAGATTTCTTTCACCTTCTATTACTCTCGATGTTCTGAAAAAAATCATCCTTTTTTTCTTTAGAAAATACCTTTTGTAATCTTCTTTCGTGGTTGTGGGCTTTGTTGGGGTTTATGGGAAGTATGGAGATAGGGGAAATGAGGGGAAATGAGGGGGTTTTCGGTGAAGTAATAAGAAATGAGTGTATAAGGACAGCTAAAAAACTATCGATTAAAAACATGCACTCACTTATCGAAGTATATCTCCGGAAAAAAGAATAATTTCCAAATAAAAGTATTTGAAAGTAGACTAAATTCTCTTTCAAATCAGCCCTATTTAAGTGTTTCTGACAAATAAAGACTTAGACAGTGATTGAGAAAGATTAATCTAATTTCTAATTTTTACAGATAAAATATTAACTGGTCCTCGAATTATCATTAAAAATGTAGAGGTGTAACCAGGGTAGTCGCTGGACCGGGAATTTTACGATACTGCGAAAAACCAGGATATTACTGAATTTATTTTTTGTCTGGGAATTTTACAAATATTTAGAAAAAAATCGGTCCAACTTTGATAACTGTTTTTGAAATAATTAGTACATTTTAATTTAAAGATTTTTGAACTGCAGTTTTGAAGACATTAACAATTAAAAATTTAGAAACGTTTCAAATCGAAGATTTTGCATAAAAAATAATTTTAGTTAATGAACTGTGAATATAAATTAAATAATTATTCTTAAAATTGAACTGTACTTTGAGATATAAAAAGCAAATTATAATTTATTTTACAAGACGATTCGGAATCAAACACTATTTTAAAATTTCCAGATTTTAACCATAAAAATTAAACTTTTTCAATTGGAAAGTCTTATTAGGTAAACATTGAAAATTTATAAACTAGTTTCAATTTTAAAATAACTTCAAAATAATATATTCAGAATTAAAGGATTTGGTTAAATTTAAATTATTATTTCAGTCCAAAAGATTCCATTTTTAAACCATTTAATTTGAAATATTCTAATTAAGGAAAAAAACTACTCAATATTTAGAAATTTCCGACTGTTCATTTAAAATCAGTAATTATAAATTAAATATTCAAAACTAAATAAGAAAACTGAACTTTGAACGTCACAGCTTTAATTCTTCTATTCAACAAAATTTACTTTGTAAGTCAAGTTGCTGAAGTTTGATGTATATATAACAATTAAAAACTATTATTCTTAGAAAAAAATTGAATAAGCTGTAGAAATATTCATAAGGTTTTAAAAGAATTCAAAATCAATTAAAAATTTGAAATGATTTCAAACAATTTAAACTAAGTTTCTACGTGTACCGAAAAAATCCAACTATTCAGACCACAATTTGAGTGCAAATGGCCCTCGGCCTAATTTAAAACAAAATATAGATAAACAAGGTTTCTAAGGAAAATTAAAACTGATTTTTCATTTCCAATAATTAATTTAAAAAGAATATTTAAAAAGATTTAGAAAAATTTACATAATTATCAAAAATGATTATGGAAGATTTTAAGGAAATTTGGTTAAGTGTTTAAAAAAATTGTGCAAGAAATTTCAAAAATAATTTCAAATTTTAAAAAATGTAAAGCCACATATAGATGTTTTAAGATTTTAACATAAAATTTTGAAGCATTTTAAGGAGCTGTAAACTATTATATATACATATAATTTAACTTTTAATTTCAGAGGTTTTCAGTTTATAAAAAGAGTGTAATCGTTCATTTTTTAATGTTTCTAGTTTAAAATTGCTTAAAAAGATATAATTTTGAAAATTATTAATTCATTGATTTATTCTTCAATATAGAGTTTTGAAAATTGTAATGTGGATTTATATTTGTGGAACTGAATCTGAATTTTTAATATCTACCAATTATAAAAGTTTAAAATTTTTAATTTCACAGTTTAACTGCATTTAATTCAGAACATTCAAGTGGAAAAGTATTATTAGTTTCCATTTTATACGTGTAAATTATTGAACACTTGAATACAAAATTTTTTAATTAAAAAACTTTTAAACTTCAATTTTCTAAGTTTAAAATTCAGGAGTTCCACTTTGAGTGCTTTAATTTGCAACTCAGTTTTTATTATTTCAAACGTAAAAAAATTGTAGCTTCAGTGTTCGACTTTTTAATTCCATTGACCCTGAGAAATTTTTGCGAACAGTGAAACCCCCGGGAAATGACCGGGATTTTTTTTCTTTGAATAAAACGGCCAACCTGCGTGACAGAATTCGAAAAATCACTCGGGACTGCACAAAACTCTTGTTTTGTGCATTCTGCTATACTTTTCACGATATTTCGAGAACCAATAAACATTTTTACAGTTCTTTGGCTCATTTTGAAGAAAATTTTTTAAGCTTCATTTTACGTTACTTAAAAAGTTTTAGGATTATTTTCCTAAATTTTACCAGGAATTGAAGTTGAATCTTGATAATTGGCAAAAATTAGAAATTAGACCGGTGTTTTCTACTAATTATCTCAGTCTTTATTCATAAAAATACTTTAATTATTTTTTTTTTATTCTCGGTGGCTCTTCCTTAAGTTACTAGGGCGACCGTAAGAAAAATCCTTTTTCAGAAATACACGCATTATTTTGCCAGGTGTTACAAGACAATTTTTTCGAGGAATCTGTTTTATCATCAGAGAATAACGTCAATTTTCAATGTCTTTTCAGACTAGATGGACTTATGAATTAAACTATTTTTAAAATAAATTTTTCATTAAAAAAAAATCCGCTTCGCTCTGCTGGAAATCGAACTACAGAACTTCCGATGGACGGTCGGGTGCTTTTCCCTTAAGCTACTAGAGAGATCGAAAGAAGAATCCTTTTTCAGAAATACAAGCATTATTTTACCAGATGTTACAAGTCAACTTTTTCAAGGAATCTTTATTATTATTATACTTTTAAAATTAAAATTTGAAAGTTTTTTGAAAAGTGCCATCTTTCAACAAGAAAAATGTATAGGTGGTAATAGCATCCGGGCCCTCAATTATTATTTGATGATTTAAGGACAAGATTTGTGGACAGGTGCATGAGGAATATTTCGAATGTAGAGAAAGTTATGATATTTCTGCAAATACATGTGTAATAAAGGTCTCTGTAGTTTTGGTACCAGCAGAATTTCGAAACCATCGAGACGAAACTTGGTCGGTTTATCCCAACTTGGTAACACTGCAGTACCAACGGCATTAAGGCGGATTTCTAAGTGGATAACTTCGCGTATTAGCCTTGTACGGCGGTAACAGTGGCCTCCTTGTCTCACTTGCGACCTCCTCTCTGTGGTCTTAGATTCACTTGAGAAATATTGAAGGAAAATACAATGAGACCGAAACTTTGCTGAAATTAATTAAGTCTTCTTGATTATTTGATAACTTCATTTTAATCAAAATTAAGTGGGAATATCATATCTCATCAGCTACAGGGACGTCGCACTATTCATGAATTAATAAATAATAAATTAAGTAGTGCTTTTTTATAATTCTCCGTATGACCTACAAAATCGGGGAAAAGTCTGGGAAAGTCAGGGATTTTGAAGAAAACAAAATTAACCCATTCTTGAAAACTTGTGAAACATTTTTGGACATTTAATAAGATTCCAAACAATTTTTAACAGATTAAACCGAGTATTGAAATAATGTCGAGGAATTTAGAAAGATTTGAAAGATTTGAAGATATGTTTAAAATTTTCAAGGAATGTTTAAGACCTTTAAAAAGTTTCAATGGATTTCTAAAGATTGCAAAGTATTTCAAACATTGCAGGGCATTTAAAAAGATTTCGAGGTATTTCAAAGAGACTTGAAAGTTTTCAAAGATTTTAATTACAATTATTCTTAAAGAATTTCGAAACATGGCCCGATTTTATAGAATCTATATGCACTTCGGATTTTAAAGGCTGTCAAATTATTTCAATACATTTTTCTAGGAATTCAGGAAATATCAGATTCCATGTAATTCCGCGGGCTTTCATAAAATCTTAATGGATTTAAAAATACTAAGTGATTTCAAAGAATTAAAAGATTTGAAAGCATTTTAAAAAAATCCAAGGAATTTTAAAGAGCTTTCCAAAACTTCAAGGGATTTCAAATGATTTTTCATGTTTTAAAATATTTTACGGTATTTTAATAGATTTCAATAATTGCAATTGTTTCTAAAGTACCTTAAAGATTTTTACGTATTTTTAAAAATTCCAAGTAATTTTCAAAAGCCTTAAAAAATTTCAAGAAATTTAAATAGATTTTTAATCATTTGAAATATTTTGAGGTGTTTTAGAAGATTCCAAACAATTTTTAATTTTAGTAACTTAATGGGATTGAAAATTATTTGGCATATTTTAGGGTATTTAAAAAGGTTCTTAAGAATATGAATACATTTTTCAGGATTTCAGGAAATGTCATATTTCATAGAATTTCACGGGATTTAATAATATTTTAATGGATTGCAAAGAATTTATTCACAAAGTTGATGATTTTCGTAGAAATATAAATATTTTCAAATATTTGAAGGTATTAAAAAAATTGTAATGAATGTAAAAGATTTTAAGTAGTTCAAAAAATTCCAAGAAATCGTTGTAAAGAATTTCCTGGAATTTCAGTAGATGTAGAATGATATAATAAGACCTATAAGGTTTAAAAATATTTAAAAATATTCCAAGTGATTTTATAATATTTCAAGGTATTTTAGTCAATTTCACAGAAATTCAGAAAATATCATCAGATTCTATAGAATTTTAATGGACTTCATAATCATTAAATAGATTTAAAAAAATTATTTACAAAAAGAGAGGGATTTTGTAGAGATTCAAAGATTTGAAAAGATGTTCAAATTTTTTTTAGCTGAATTCTTTTAATCTCCTTGGATTCTTTTAAATTCATTCAATTATGCTCATATCAATGGATTTTTTTAGTTTCTGATTTTTTTCAAATAAGTAACTTTTCACTATTTTTGATAAATTACGCGTTGGCAGTCCTGAGAATAATAAATTTAAAAAAAATTATTTTAATTGAAATTTTTTATATAATTAAATAACTTTTTCACTTTCATTTCCGCTTTTACTTTTCCGAAATTACGTTAGTTGTTCTTTTTTAAAATTATTGTTGCAATGAAAATGTTCCAAAAAAAGACAATGTGAATTTCTAAAAAATACAATTGCAAAAGTTACAAAATCGCCCCCGTGAAAGTAATCAATTAAAATTTTAAATTGCTTCATTCCAGTTAAAAAATATTATAAATAAAAAATCAAAATTAAAGAAATTTAAATCAGATTAAAATCAAATTTAAAATCCTTTTAGCATCCCAAAATTTAGTTAATGTGAAGAATTCCTGAATTCAAAACCAAGAATCTAACGAACAAATTTGGACAACGACTATAAAATGTTCCCATTGCAATCTGAAAATAAAACTTTTTCCCCTTAAAAAGAAAAGAAAAAAATTCGTTTTCCCTTTGGATAAAAATACGAAAGTTAAAAGAGAAATAAGAAGGCAACCAACCAAATCTCTTTACTTCTCTTCTTTTTTTCTTTCGTCTTTCTTATTTTTATTATTATCAAATCACAATAAAAAAAACATTAGTAAAAAATATCCATCAATGTTTCGGCCCTCATACAGCACCCTTATGAAGATAAACCAGTTATAAACAAACCTGACATAGAAATGACCTCCAATCTACCATAAGTCAGATAAATTAAAATTTAAGAAATTCAAATGAGATTAAATTCAAATTTAAAATCCTTTTTCACAATGGGAACATTTTATGCTCGTTGTTCAAATTTAATCGTTAGATTCTTGGTTTTATTTTCAGGAATTCTTCACATTGAATAACAAATTTTACAAAAATATAAATTTTTTCCTTAAATGCTAATAAATGGAAAAGTGGTTAGGAAAAGGTGAGGTAATTTTCAAAATTAAGTCTTATGACCACCCTGAATTTGCTTCTTCTTCTAGGTATAAAGTTTGTTTATCAAGAAAAATTGAATTGGAGTTTTTTGTAATGAATTCAGTGAGACGAATATTTCGTATAATTTGGCAATTAGTTATATATTTTTCCATGCTAGTGGAATAGTGTAAAAGTGAATGAGGAGATTGAGTTGATGAAAAATATAAGAGAAGTTGGGTAGAAGCAGACCTGAGAATGGAGAAAATTAGGAATGAGAGATACATAGCGATTAAAAATTCAGCAGACTGGCTAGGCTGCTTCCTCAGCAGAGAATATCCGCAGAACAATGCGAGCACAATGTATGCAGGAGAGGTACACAGGGCAGAATGAATACATTTCGGAACGCCAAGCTTTCGACCAAGTCGCACTTTCCATGGTCACATCGCATAAAATTCTGCCTGAATTTATCGCCTTTCAAAATCAAGGATTCACTCCTTTATTCAATAATTCATAGCCCCAAATATTTAGTTTATGTCCAGAGTTTCTTACCATTTTTTTAAGTTTGATCGCAAGGTCTTAACATTCCTGACTGAGGCGTTTTTTCTTCTTAATTTTTGAGAAATGCTTCGAATTCTTTCTGAATCCTAAAAAAAGTTTTAAAAAATGTTCACCCATTTTTTGGGGAGTCCCCAGAAAAGAATTACGACGTGAGTGGGAGGACGGCTGTTGTCCTTACCCATTCCTCACTTTCCTGATTTAAAATGGTCAAGACGAGTGATTTTTTTTTGGGTCCCTGAAAAGGATTCGGTGTGAGTGGGAGGAGACTTGCGAGCTACATCCCCTCCCCCTACACATGCCGATCTCCTTTGTCAGGGTCCTAAAAATAAAACAAGCATTCTTAATCAATCAACTGACTTCCTCCATCTTTCCAATATTCCCGATTTAAGATTCTTAATACTAGGAGGCGTGATTTTTTTGGGACCCTTGGAACGGATTCGGTATGACTGGGAGGAGGCTTGTGACCCACACCCTCTCGCCCTTCACACGTCGATCCCTTTTTTCAGGGTCCTTAAGAAAAACCAGGTGGCCAAGTGTTGTACATTTTGAATCGAGTACTTTAAAAAGGTGGAAGGAGTTAGTTGAAGTTCTGCGATGAACTGACTGCTTCCAGCTTCCCAATGTCCCTTATTTAAAATTCTGAGTGGGAGCAGAAACGAGACCCACGCATCTTAGTGCTGAGCATTTTAAAGCAGTGATACTGGAAAGGCGCAAGAGGGAGTTAAGGTCACATGCTTTCCCTCGCTCACGCCTAACTCCTTTTCCAGGAGCCTTTACCAGGAGCTAATTTAAATCCCTCAACGTTTCAGTAGGAGGAAGGATGTAGCTCATACCCCTCCCCCTATACAGACTTAACTCTTATTTCAGCAGTTTCTTCGAAAAAATAAAAATGAGGTTAAACGGCAATATGGAAAATATAAAGCCGTAAAAGTGGAATTGGGAGAGTTTCTATCTACCTTCAGGAGCTATAAATGTTTAATGATCATTTTAATTGTTGATTTTCTTTTCTTACTATAAATTTATATTATTTCCAACTCTTGAGGCACGTTTAATATTCTGATTGTAAATCAGACTCAACTCGCATTATCTAGTTGCATCGATTTCGATACGCCTACTTGGTGCGATTTATTCGAGCGATCGGAACAGGTTCAAGTCAAAAGTTGGCTCGATGCAAAAGTTGATTCGATGGAATGGGATGGGGTTTCAGGGGAGGAAAGACGGGAGGAAAAGAGAAATCCAAGATGTACGAAGCAATCAGTTATGCCACGAAGAGCCTCGCCTAACAATCTACACCGCGGTAGCTCAGTCCGAAGAGCCGCATATATCACGCTCCTGATCCCCATACAGGAGCAGTCCTCGAAACTCACACGAACCAGTACATCTCTAACCTCAGAACCGAGGCGACGCCGAGGTTACCATCAAGACTCATTTGTAAATTAATCCCTTTTAATTACAATTTACACTCCGTTGAGAAATACTCTTGCCAGGATGATCACTGCACCAGGAAACTGGGAAAATACAGTGCATTGCATTTAAGAGTTTCGTAGTAAAGTTAGGTAAAGTGATGGAAGAAAAATAAGAGGTGGTTAAAGTGGTTGATGAGAAGTAGGAGAGCAAGTAGGAAAGTAGTTGGAAGATGAAGAAAGAATAAATAGACGAGGACAAGTGGGGAAGAGAGGAGAGGAAAAGATGGGAAAGTAGGAGAGTGAAGTAGTAATAGGATTAGGGTTGTAAGGAGAGTGAGGAAAGGAGATACCGTAGGGGTGGGTCCTTTTGGAAAGGAAAGTAGGAGAGGAGATGCAAGGGATGGGGGAGGAAGAAGTAGTAGAAGGGAGTGTGGCGGAGGTGCCAATAGAAGGGGAAGTAAGGAGGAGATAGGTGGAGAAGTGTGGTGGTGCTAAATTGAAGAGGGAGGGGCAGTTAATAAGGAGAAGTGAAGTGTGTGGAGAACAGGGGAAGTAGGGAGGAGATGAGCGGAGAAGTACGGTGGTGCTGGGTTGAAGAGGGAGGTGTAGTTAATAGGGATAGGTGAAGTGTGTGGAACTACGTAATTAAGCTGTTGATAGGCTACGTAGGGGAGTTTGTGGAAGGGTTGGGGAGGGGAAAAAGTAGGACAAGGGAGTGTGGCGAAGGAGGGCGGTCAATGGGAGATTGCTGGTGGATCAAAAATGGAGGGGAAGTTGATGAGGTGAAGTGAGGTTTGTGGAATAACGTAATTAACACATTAATTGGCTACGAAACTATTTTTTGTAGTCGTGTGAGTCATTGCAGAAGAAGACCGAATGGGAGGGGCAGTAGGAGCAGAGTTGAAAAGGTTGGGGAGGGGTACGGAAAAAAGAAGAGAGGAAGAGTGTGGGTGGAGGAGACGGGACCAAATAGATGGGAAGTGAGAAAGATAACGAGTTATTGGGTGGAGAAGAAGGGGAGAGGAAGCAGGGTTGAAGAGGGTGATAAGATAGAATCGGATCAGCTAGAAAAGGATAAAAGAAGGTTGATGAGAGGGGGGAGTGATAGATCAAGGGGGGATATTTTAATATTTAATTAACGTCTGGGGTTTTCCTGGGTGAAGAATTAGGAATTCAAGATAACATTTGTGAAATTTACTCAATTTTAAACTGTTAAAATATCGTAATGCCTGTTTCGTTTTTTTATTATTTAATAACATGTTATTTATTAGAAAATTTTCTGAAAGTAACGATTTCTAAATATTTTTGTAGCAGCCATAATTTTCTTCATTTTACAGGTTTTTCTTTTTTCGTATTGTTTTCTAAAAGACTAAGTATTTTCGCATAAGGTGCAATAAATAAAACTGGGATATTTTATCTTGTTCCATAAAAACTGTTTTTTTCGATGGTCTTTTCAATGTTTTTGTACTTTTTCAAACTTTTAGACTTTCCAATATCAGGATTCCTCTAAATTGGGAATCTCGAAATGATGGGTTATACGAAATCCCCATGTTTATTCATGAAAATCCAGAAGTTATGATTTCGACTCATCTAAAGTCCAAAATGTTTCTTATATGATAAAAAATTCAAAACTGCAGGACGATGCAAAATTCAGAGTAACACAACTTAAAAAATTTAAAGATATTTCTAATTTCGAAAAGAATGTGTGTGTGTAAAGTACAACCGTTCTGCAATTTGCTTGGAAATTTAGCGCTCTTTTTCTAAAGTATAAATAATGTTCCACACGAGTATATTTTTTATAAATATGGTCTGAACATGAGGTACTGCGTATCTCGTACCTCGTTTTACACATTTATTGTACAAGATTGAACGACCGTATTTCACGAAAACTCTCGAGTGGTCATGCATCTTTGGTCTCAGGCTTATGGGAATGAAGAGGTTTTTTTCCCTCCGTTATTAATCGCCACTAAAATAATTAGTCGAATTATAATATTATAATAGTATTATAATATTATAATATAATCCTAAAAAAATTGCTACATTCATTATATTGCCTTTTGAGAAAAAAAACCGAAAAAATTAAAGTCTTGAAAGGAAACCTCACCAATAAATGCTTAAATTAATTTCTTTTTAAATGTGCAAAAAAACATGTTTCCGTAAATTAATTCATATGCACACGTTTTGGAAATAATTGAATACATCGAATCTGAAATTTCTTCACTTTGAACTTAGTCGTGTTATCATTTCTCTTTCTCGAAAACCAGTTTAGTTCGTGACCTAGGAATTTTAAAACGTTTTAAACGCCACAATCAGTTTTTTTTTTTTTTGAAAGAAAAATAATGAAATATACAAATATTGACCGATTTAAAATTTGTTTTTTGCTACTTCTTTTCAGTTATCAACCCACAATTTTTTTCCCTTTCGATTAAACGGTCCAATAAATTTTAACATTTTTGCAGGTCACGTGAAATCAAGAAAAGTCAGAGCATTTTTTGGTCAAGAAAAATCATGGAAAAGTCAGGGATATAAAAAAAAATGGCAAAAGTCAGAAAATTGCTTCAAGAAACACAATTTTTTCAAGAGATTGCCTCTTTTTTCTTTTATTTACTTAAAAGCAAACTGAAATAATATAATTCGATAAAAAATTCTAAATATATTTGTTCAAAAGTTCATTATTATTTGTTAAAAAGCTTACTATTATATTGTTTATTTAAAACTAATTTCGTTTGGTTAGAAAATTCATTATTTGTTTAACATTTTGATTAATTTGTTTAAAAATGTTGTCTTTGTTTAAAAACTTTTTTTGTTGAAGATTAATCATTTTGGTTTCAAATTAATATCTTCGGTTTAAAATTAAAATGTATATTTTCTGAAAACTTCATATTTTGTTGTTAAAAATTAAACTACTTGGTTTAAAGTTGAACTATTTTGTTAATTTTTTTTAATTCACCTCTTTGTTTGAATATTTAATTATTTTGTTCAAGACTCGTTTTTATTATTGAAAGCTTAGTTTTTTGTTGTTGAAAATCTAAATTTTCCATTTTTTGTTGAAAATTAAATGATTGAATCAAACATGCATATATATATACTACCTGTCAAAAGTTTGGGTTCACTCAGAAAATTTTTTTTTGTTGTATTTATCGCTTTAATTATACCGGAGCTAAAAAAATTTCTCTTTAAAAGGTTGATTGTTTTCGAAATTCTGTCTAAAATAAGCCCAGGGTGAAGCCTATTTGTTTAGTTTTTAAGTAGATATTGCAAAAATAGTGTGAATTTCAATTTTTTCTTAAATTTTCAATAACTTCCGAAATAGTCAACGTTTTTCAATGTTCTCGGGCTCATTTTGAAGCTTTTTTGTCATCGTATCACAACAGCTTACGAGTATGAATCGTAAAAAATGTTTTTTCTAATTGCAAGAACTTGAATTTGTAACAAAAAAGTTGGATATATTTTAAAAAATCTTATCTGTAGGCGAATCAGAATAAAAGTTAAATTAATATATATTTTGAGGAAATTACATAGAAAACTCATGATTATATGTTTCATATATTTTTCAAAAACATTTTTGTTACTAAATATAATATTTCAATTTTTCCAACTTTTTTGTTACATATTCAAGTTCTTGCAATTAGAAAAAACATTTTTTACGATTAATACTCGTAAGTTGTTGTGATACGGTGAAAAAAGCTTCAAAATGAGCCCAAGAACATTGAAAAACGTTGTCTATTTCGGAAGTTATTGACAATTTAAGAAAACATTTATATTTACACTATTTTTGCAATATCTACTTAAAAATTAGACAAATTGGCTTCACCCTGGGCTTATTTCAAACAGAATTTCGAAAACAATCAACCGTTTAAAGAGACATTTTTTTGGCTCCGGTTTAATTAAAGCGTTAAATACAAAAAAAAAAACGATTTTTGTAACTGAACCCAAACTTTTGACAGGTAGTATATACTAGGCAGTCTGATAAGTCCCTGAAAAATGAAACACGGAGACGTTTTTTTGGCCAAAGTCGGTTTTATTTTTCAACATACTCTCCTTTAAGGTCGATACAGCGAGTCCAAGGATTTTTTAACTTTTTGATACCGTCCGAAAAGTACTCGATCGAAAGGTCTCCAAAATATGCCTCAGTTTCAGCTATGAGCTCCTCATTTGAGTAGAAACGCTTACCGGTGAGCCATCTCTTCAGGTTAGGGAACAAGTAATAGTCGCTGGGGGCCAGGTTTGGTGAATACGGTGGCTGAGGAACCAATTCGAAGCCG
>NC_046666.1:54583627-54589541 GCF_010883055.1 Belonocnema kinseyi
TTTATCTTTTCTTTTTTTAGAAAATAATCTTTCTTTGTTCAAAACGAATGTTTTTAGACATAAAAATTAATTTTTGTATTAAATCCTAATTTCTAATTTCTAATGGCTCATGCGGCCCTACCTGTTGAAGTTTGGATTCCCTCGATTTAGGATCAAGGCCCCTGCCATCCAGGCCAAAAACTGTTTTCATATCGGGAGTTAAGTGTATAACATTTATATAATATTTATTATAAAAAATAATAATTTTCTCTTAAGAGTTAGACTGCAAAATTAATATTTGACAATCTAAACTTGCTTTGCTGAATATCTCTTCATTTCGTTTTAAATGGGGTTTACACAGAGATTCATCTCTCCCAAAGGAGATTGCGCTGCAGACTTTGAGTCGTCTTCCTCGAGGCAAGCTATCAGAGAAGAGCAAAGGGGAAAGAAACAAGGATCAAAGTACTTCACAGTAATTGCCGTATTTAGATTTCGACTTCCCGATATTTCCAGCTCTGGGTCTTTGATCTTCTTCAGAGAAAGGTTCATTTTAATGACATTTAGCAAAATACAACACGATTTTTAGATATCAAAACATTTTTCTTACCGGATTATTTCCACATTATTTTCTCTTTTTATATAGAATTTCTCGTTTTTCCCCGGCTCTCAAGAAACTTGTCATTTTCCCCCTTTTTCTCGTCTTTTCGCGTAAATTCAACTATTTTTGATTGAATGTTAATTCTTTTTGTTCGAAGAGTCTACTATCATATTTTTAGTTTGCAATTCAGTTCGTTTAGGTAGATTTTGTACTATTTTGTATTGAAAATTTCATTATTTTGATCAAAATTCATTCTTTTCGTTAAAGATTTATATCTTGTGTTGAAAATGAAACTATTTTCTCGAAAATTCATATATTTTTTTATTAAAAATTAACTGGTTAAACTGAAAATTAAACTATTTCATTCGTGTTTGAAAATGTATATTTCTTTGTTAAAACTCGAACTATTTGGTTGAAAATTAATTTTTGTATAGTTCAGAATTCAACTATTTTTTTGAAAATTCGTCATTTATTTGGTTGGATTCAACTGTTTTTATCTTAATTAAAATATTTCTTTTTTAAAATTCAACTTCCACTGTTTTTGTTGAGAATTTATATTTTTTGTTAAAACTGCAACATTTTGGTTGAAATTTAATCTGTTATAGCTCAGGATTTTTTTTTAATTCGTATTTTTTTATGAATGCTGCTTTTTATTTGAATGATAATCTTCCTTGTGTAAATATCAATAATTATTGTATTTCTCGCTGAGAATTCTTTTTTTTTTTTGTTACAAAATTAACTACTTGTCGAAAGTTGTACTTCTTTGTTAATTTTTTTATAAATATGCAATTTTAGTAATTTGTCTCTTTGGTTAAAAATGTTTCTATTTAGTTAATTTTGTTTTGTTTTCTTCAGAATTAGTTATTAACCTAAAATGTGACTGTTACATTTCATGCAATTTGTTGAAAATTCGTTTTTTTTTTGTTATAAAATTAATGTTATTGGTTGAAACATCAAGTACTTGGTTAAAACTTGAACTGATCGGTCGAGAATTCAACTATGTTGTCAAAAATACTTTTTTTTGTTAAAACTTAATTTTTTTAATTGAAAAATCAATTAATACATTTTTTTTGTGAAAATTTATTGTTTTTAGATAAAATTTCAACTCTCTGTTTGAAAATCAACTGTTTTGTTGAAAATTTAACTATTGTTTTAAACATTTTTTTTTTTTGAAAATTTTCTTTATTACTTTTTTTACTGAAATTTCAACTTTCATATTTTTGGTTGAAAATTAATTTCTTTCAATTGAAAAGTAAACAATTTAATTGAAAATTTAACTACTTGGTTATAGATATGAATGTTACATATCTTGAAAATTTAATTATCTTGTTATAAATTCAACTCTTCAGTTAAAAATAATATTTTTTAATCGAAAATGTAACTAAATATTTGTCGTTTTGGATAGAAAATTGGTCCTTTTGGATTTAAATTGCAATTGTATTTTGAAAAATTCGTGTTTTTGAAAAAAAATTCAACTATTTGGTTAAACATGCAACTGTGTTTGGTTAAAGTTAAATCTTTTTTGTTTAAATATTAGCCCATTTTGTGGAAAATTCATCTTCATAGGTTGAAGAAGATTCAACTATTTCGTACAAAATTGGTCTCTTTTGCCTAGAAGTTTGACTATTTTGTTATAAATGCAAGTTTTTGGCAGAAATAATTAATTTTTGTTGTTGAAAATTTATCTTTTTTGGCTAAAAAGTTTAAAGTTTCAAAAAAATTGAAATATTTAGATTCAAAACTCAATTATTTTACTGAAATATTTTGTTAAAAATGATTATTTTGATTCATAAAAATGTGTGCCCCGATTATTTCCAAATTTTCATGAAAAATCACCTCTTTCCCATGTTTTGAACGAATTTTGGATTGTGAAAATGTATTTTCAATTTTTCTTTTGAAATAAATCAAATAACTGTTTAATAAATAAGGATTGTGAGTATAACAACAACGCCTTATACTTTTCTAACATTAGTCTGGAAAATACAGGCTAGAAAGGTTTCTAAATGCATGCTTTTTTTAATATTATGTGTGAAAAAAATCATCTTTCGCTCCACTGGGAATCGAACCCAGGTCTTCTGAGTACCAGTCGTGTGCTCGGGTCCAGGGCACCAGACTGACAATCGAAAGAGCTGGGTTCGATTCCCGGCAAAAAAGGATTTTTTTCACAGAAAATTAAAAAAAAATGGAAAATGTCATTTATTTAATTGGAATTTAATATTTTATTATTAAGATATTAAACTAGTAATTTATGATTTAATTAAAAAATGTAATATCAAGATATTATTGCCCCTTAATATCTAGATCATCGTCTTATAGTTAAAAATAAAGATACTGAGTTCCAATACCCATTTTTTTGTAAACTTTTTTATATTTGAACTGTTTAGTACTGATTGTGAGTTCTAACCGCCATTCTCCGAGATTTGAATCTGATAAGTTCAACATCGCAAGGTGCTGAATAGACACCTGTGAAACTATCTGCGATAATGTTTCCAGTTTCTGTTGGCGAATGCCTGGAAGAGAGACTAACACTTTGTGCTTTAGATAAGCAGTGGCAACACGATGTCGAAGTAGCTGCTTGGATAGGAATCTCTCGAATAGGTTTAAACTCTAAATCCTCTCACAAAGCAAGCAAGATCAACATTTTCTGCATGACAAGTTTGCCCTCTCCAATGCGATTCCCATTAAACCGTGTTATGTATAGATTTCGCAGCACTTGGATCGTGTGACTTATTCGACTTTTTTAACTTTTTTGACAAAATGAACAAATTTTCTTATTGATGGCTTGTGAACTATAAACAGTGATACCAAAAGAAACTTCAAACGCTTTATTTTACATGGTATTTGGAACAATAGAATTTGGAACAAATATTTCGCTCATTTGAACATTCAGAACTTTAGGTTCACACAAAAATGCGACTTTTTGAAGAAAAATCCGATTATCGCCTTTATGTTGAATATTCAACTTTCGGGTCATGAATGACATTTTTTGTTAAAAATTTAAACTTTTTGTTTAAAAATGTACTTTTTTGTTGAAAATTCATATTTCAGGATGAATATGAACTACTTTAGTAGAAAATTAAACTATTTAATTAAAAATAAAACTTTTAGTTTAAAAATTTAACTATTTTGTTGCAAATTTAAATTTTCTGGTTAAAAATAATGTTTTATCTGAAAATGTAGCTATTTCTTTTATGGCTGGAAATTTTTTCTCCATCAGTGAAGTATTCAGCTATTCGGTCAAAAATTAATTCATTTTGTTCAAAATTTGTCCTTTTGGATTGAGAATTTGACTATTTCGTTAAATGTTCAACCACTATGTTAAAAATGTAAATATTTTGCTGAAAATCCAACTATTTCGTTAAAATTTCAATTATTCTGTTGAAAATTCGTATTTTTAGCTCGAAAATGTAACAATTTGGTATAAAATAAAACTACTTGGTTGAAAATGATCTTCTTCGTTAAAAATTCATAATTTTGGTTGAAAAATAAACTACTTCAGTAGAGCACTCAACTATTTGGTTAAAAATTAAACTTTTTTTAAAAAAATAACTATTTTGTTTTAAATTCGTTTTTTAACATAGAAAATTAATTTTGTATCTGAAAATGTAGCTATTCCTTTTTTGTCGAACACGTTTTCTTTATAATTTGAATATTAAACTACTGGGTATAGAAAATGCATGCATTTTATTTAAAATTCTTCCTTTTGGATTGTGCATTTAATTATTTTAATCAAATTCCAACTATTTTGTTAAAAATGTAAGCATTGGCTTAAAAATCCAACTATATCGTTAAAAAATCAACTATTTTGTTGGAAATTCGCCTATTTTTATTAATGGTTGAACTATTTGCTTTTCATTGCAATTGTTTGGTTAAAAGTAAATTTTTTTTTAATTTATTTTTTTATAGAAAATTTATATTCTTCGTTAAAATTTCATCTTGGCAGGTTAAGAATTCGGCTTTTTGTTAAAAAATTTAATTAATTTGCAGAAAATTCAACTATATTGTTGAAGATGCACCTTTTTTGATAAAAAATTCCTCTTTTATGGATTGAGGTATTACCTCTTTTATTTAAAAATTGGATTATTTGGTTGAAAATGTAATTATGGTATTAAAATGTAAACATTCCCTTGAAAATTCGTCTTTGTAGATTAAAAATCTAACTTTTTCCAAGAACATTTAACTATTTTGTAGAGTTTTTTAACTTACCCTGGAAATATCCTAAAATATAATTCTTTAAAATAGTTTTTTTTATTATTTTAATTGCATTTTTTCATATTTCTTTATTAAAATAAAATTATTGTTTAAGATTAATTTAATTTTAATTACTATTCAATTGCTTATGCAAATTAAAAGTGGTTTCATATATTATATTACTCTAATTCTGATCTGGATAAAGAAATTCAAAAAAATTGTAATTCTTGCTTGGAATAAGGAATTTTACAAAAGAATGACATTTTTTGGCTTGGAACAGTGAATTTTCTAGAAGAATTAAAATTCTGTATTGGGGCATAACATTTTAGTTAAGAAATATATTTTA
Source organism: Belonocnema kinseyi (assembly GCF_010883055.1). Classification (NCBI taxonomy): domain Eukaryota; kingdom Metazoa; phylum Arthropoda; class Insecta; order Hymenoptera; family Cynipidae; genus Belonocnema; species Belonocnema kinseyi. The sequence continues at coordinate 54,588,742 of NC_046666.1, forward strand.
AGTTTGGAACAGGTCATTTCCGTGAAGAATTATAATTTTCAGTGTGGAACAGAGAACGGAAATTTTGGAAAAGAATTTTAATTCCTTTTTGGCAGAAGAGAAATAAAAATAAATCTCTGTTACAAGTCAGATTTCGTCAAAATTTTTAATTTCTCTCTTCCAAATTTTGGATAAAGATGGTTAAGAGAATTTTTTACACGGAGCGGAAATGATGGAAAATTTTAAAAATCCCTGTTTAAATACAGAAGATTAGTTTTTTCAAAATATTTATAAATCTCTTGGAATCTTCAAAAATCATATGAAATTATTCAAGTCCATCAAACGATTAAAAATTGACTGGGAAAACCTAACAATTGGCCGGGAGAAGACGGGGAAAACACCAAGAATAAAAAATATTCAGGATTTCAATATGGTATTCTACAGTTTTGAAATATTTTTTAAAACCATTCAATTTTTAACTTTTTTTGTACAAATATTTCATAGTCATTTTGCCACATTTTTAATAGTTTATCTTTTTGAGCTTTTAATTTGAAATAACATTGTTCAATCCTTAATTCAATCCAATATAAAAAAATAGCTGTAAAAATGTGGAATAAAATCAGATTCTTCAGAATTAAAAAATATCGAACTTAGTTGTCTTAAAATTAGATTAAAATTGTCTGAGAAGTATAATTTTCACATTGACCAGGAATATATATATTTTTTAAATACGAGGGTAGTTCAATAAGTCCTTAGAATGACCAACATATGGCGCGCGAATCGCTCCAAATCATCTGTTTTCAGTCAGCACCACTCCCGAC
>NC_046666.1:54589641-54600596 GCF_010883055.1 Belonocnema kinseyi
CTCCAAGGAGATTATGTTGAAAAATAAAAAAAAATTTACCCAAAAAAAATTGTTTTTATACTTCATTCTAAGGACTTATTGAACTACCCTCGTATTTTAATAGTTTTCAAAGAAATTCGAGATATTTAAAAAAATTTCGAGAGATTTCAAATACTTTTGTAGGATTTTCAAAGATTTCAAGGGATTTCAAAGTGTTTTACCACAAAAATGGGGGTGTTACCCTTAAAGGATCTACTGGATTTCAAAAGATTTCAAAAGATTTTAAGTCATGTCAAAGAATTTCAAGAGATTTTGAAAATTTGAAGGGATTTTAAATGCTTTTACGCACATAAGGGATGTCATAGGATCTTCAGTTATTTTAAAGGATTTGCTGTATTTCAACAAATTAAAAAGATTTTAAGCCATTTTAGCAGATTCCAAAAAATTTCAGGATATTTCAAACATTTTAAGGAAAGTCAAACAATTTTGTAGGATTTTCATAGTTGACAAATAAAAAAAAATTTACCCAAAAAAAATTGTTTTTATACTTCATTCTAAGGACTTATTGAACTACCCTCGTATCAGTGGAATCTACATCACGTATGAGTCATTTAAAATTGAAAACTTGGTTTGCCGCACACCTGCTTCTAGGATTATGCAGTTTACTTTATCGTTCAATTTCTCTAGGTCGAAATTTGAGAACTTTGTCAATAATTCAGAGAAATTTGTGCAGCTTATGTGCTTCCTCTTAAAGCATGTGCAAATGCTTTAATTACTTTAAGAAGAAAAGTTGAAACACCAAATCAAAAAGAGAAAATGTTTATAGCCCAGAGTCATCATAAGTCTTAAAACTTCCAGACTACATAGTCTTTCCCCTGTGTCCCTATTTTAATTTATTTTATTTTTTTAAATAAAGTTGATCTTTTTTTCTCTGTTTTCATGAAACTTCCCATTCTTCTCGTTTTTTAGCTAACCCTAACAAGTAAATCTAACTATTTTAGTTTGTTAATGAACCCTTTTTAATTGAAAGTTCTAGTAATTATATTCTTGGTTAAAAATGATTGTTTTCATTGAAAATTCTACTATTACATTCTTTATTAAATTTTTTAAAATAATTTTTTATTATTTTTCGGTTTAAAATTCAACAATTTGGTTTGAAAGTTGTTGAACTACGTTGTTGGCCAATTTTTGGTTTGTTGAATATTGAACTATTTTGTTTAAAGTTTGGTTTTCTTCCGCTAAAAATTAATTTTTATAATTGGTTATTTAACTATTGCATTTTTGGTTGAACGTTGATCATTTTTAGTTTAAAATTCGGCTATTTGCTCGAGCAGTCATGTATCTCGTGAAAAATTCGTGTTTGTTGCTGTTGTTAAAACTTAATTTTTAAACTGAAAAATTATGTATTTCATACTTGCTTGAAAATTGATTCTGTTTAATTAGAAATTTAATTATTTGTTTACAGATTAACTCTGTGATTGAAAATTCATATTTTTTGTGAAAAATTTGTCTTGTGCTTGAGAATTCAAATATTTTTTGAAACATGCGTCCTTCTGGGTTGAAAACTGCACTATTTCATTAAAAATTCATATTTTTGTGTCGAATATTTAACTATTATTAATTACTACATATTTAAATATCGACCATTATATTTTTCTTCGAGAATTCATATTTTTTTTCTTGAAAATTCAATCGCGGTTGAAAGTTTAGCTGCTTTGTTAAAAATTCGTCTTTATTGTTGAAAATTCATTTCTTTAGATAAAAATTTAACTGTTGTGTTAAAAATTCTTTTTTTTTTTCAAATTTTTTTGGTGGTATTTTGGTTCAACCAAAAATTTAACCATTATATTTTTAGTTGACAATATTTATTTTAAAATTCAACTATTTTCTTGAAAATTGATTTCTTTTAATAAAAATCCATCACCTCAGTTAAAAATATACCTTTTGGGTTATAGATTGAACTATTTTGAAAATGCGACTAATTTGTCAAAAAGTAATCTTTTTTGAATGAAAATTTAATTATTTTTTTAAAGATTTGTCTTTTGAATTGAAAATTCGTGCTTTTGGATTTAAACTTCAACTGTCTTTAAAGAATATTCGTGTTTTTGACTTGAAAATTCAACTATTTGGTTAAAAATTCAATTTTTTGTTGCAATTTTTTTTCTCTTTAATTTAACTATTTAGTTGAGGATACATATTTTTTGTTTGCAAATTAACTTTTATGTTGAAGATGCACCCTTTGGCTTTAAAAGCAAAAAGTTAAAAAAATTCGTCTTTTTAACTTGAAAATTCAACATTTTTGTTAAAAATTCCTCGTTTTTGGTTGAAAATCCAACTATTTTGTTGAAAATGCGAGACTAAATGGATGTTGTAAATTGATGTAATATTCAAATTTATGTTTGAAAAAAGATCCTCTTTCACTTCGCTGGGAATCGAACACAGATCTTCCGACTGCGGGTCGGGTGCTCCAGTCTATAGCGACCGACCGTCAATTGGAAGACCCAGGTTCGATTCCCAGTGGAGCAAAAAAGAATTTTTCTCACAAAAAAAAAATAGGAAGATGGAATTTATTTAATAGCTATTTTGTAATTTAGTATTCGTTTGTGAATACCTATCACTATTTTATAGAGAGATTATGCAATTTGAATCTAATCTGCAGAATAAACATAAATTTAATGTAATAATTGAGTTAATCAACCGCTCCGGGATCTAGTTGTAGCCTGTGCTTGGAAGTATATCTGTTCTAAATGTACGACCATAAGCCATAATCCAATTGATAGATCAATATCATGGCTAACTGTTTCATGGTCACTATACAGCGCTGATGATTGCATTAGGCTGATAGGCTTAAGTCCAATACATGCTTGTCGTTAAGCGAACATTTCAGTAAAGTCCAGCCTTGTAAATTACTTCCATAAATACCACTAATTTCCATTCAGTTCGGTTTCTCTATTCGAAAAGTTTTCATCCATAAGGATTTAAAAAATATTTTTATACTTTTAGGGTGACTAGAAGGCTTAATAGGAAAATCAGGGCATATTACCCCTACTTCTTACACCCGTCCACTTTTAGTTTTTGTTCGAATAATATATTACAATTTGTATAATACATTAAGCATTTAACATAATTATCAGAACTTTCATTTTTTTAAACAATTTGATGTATTTAATCATTTTCAAGTGAACCAAACTCTCGCTTTTAGTCACCCCGTTCTCAGCCTTCCTAGAACTGCTGGTTCAAAAAGTTTCTCAAGGGAGCAGGGCGAGAACGGTGCAAAATTATATATAGATATATATTCCAATTGGAAACGAGTCAGGCGGCCCTCACAATTGACTGAAAGTGAGAGTTTGGTGTATTTGTACAATACCAAACATGGCTAGTTTTGAAAGATTAGTTCACAATTGTCGTTATGCCCGGGATAGCTTATCAATAGTTTTTTCTTTAAAATTTATTTGTCAAATATTCTATTCGAAAAGTTTGTTGTCATCTATTTCAATCTTTTTGGTCGCTAGAAATGAAAAAAAAAATTCACGCAATGAAAAAAGTGAATCTCGAAATCAGTGGAAAATTAGGAAAAAATCAGAGATTTTCAATAAAGATAGCAAAAGTTATGGAATTTTTATAAGAATTATTTCTGTAAAATAATGAGGGCTTTCATATAATTTTGAGAAATTTTTAAGAGCTTTAAACAGTTTTAGGGGATTTCAAAATATTTCAAATATTTTAGGGTATTTTTAACAATTTTGAGGAATTTTCAAGAGCTTAAAACATTTTCAAGAAATTTCAAATGATTTAAAATATCTTAGAGTATTTTAAACAATTTTGAGACATTTTCAAGAGCTTTAAATAGTTTCAAAGGATTTCTAAAGATTTCAAAGAATTTTAAATATTTTAGTTTTTTTTTTTTAATTTTCAAGACATTTTAAATAGATTCCAATCATTTTAAGTCATTCCAAAGGATCTTAACATTTCAAGATATCTATAAAAATTCTAAGAAATTATCAACAGCCTTAAGAATTCATAAAATACTTTAATCTAAAAACCTATAAGTTTTTTGGATATTTTCAAAAAATCCAAGGGATTTTATAAGATTTCCAGGATTTCAGGAAATATCAGATTTCATGTCATTTCACGAGATTTTATAACATTTTAATATATTTTAATAGATTTCAAAGATTTAACTCATAAGAATTGAGAAATTTCGTAGGATTTTCAAGGATTTTAAGGTATTTTCAAAGATTTTCATGAATTAAGGAAATTTGCGGATTTTTACAACATTCCAAGAAATTTTTTATTGAGTTCAATAGTTTGAAGGAATTTCAAAGAATTTTGTTGATTTTATGGTATGTATAAAATTTTTTTTAAATTTCATAAATACTTTAAATAGCTTTAAAAAAAATGTTAAGGATTTAAAATATTTTAAGGCGTTTTTGAAAATTTGCAGGAGTTCTTAAGAGCCTTAAAAAATTTCAAAGGATATAAAAAGTTGTAAGAAAGTTTTGTATATTTTAAGGTATTTTTGAAAATTACAAGGAATTTTTCAAGAAAATGAAAACTTTTAAGGGATTTCAAAGGACTTTGAGTATTTTAGGATTAATTAATTTGGAGTTCATCCTGAATTTTTTAAAACCATTTCGTATTCTTTGGAGTTCTCTTGAGTTTTTTCCATTCACTTGAGTTTTTTTCAATTCACTCAATTCAATAGATTTTTTAAAGATTTTGTTTAATTTATCCTAAAGTCTTTCAAACTCACCTTGGATTCTTATTAGAAATTTCATATTTTTTTTTGTAATTGCCTTAAATTTTTATAAGCTCTTTAAAAAAGTACTGAATTCAATTTCTTTTTTTCACATTTTTGACTTGTTTTCAATTTAATTGAATTTGTCAAAAACTGACCTTGAATTTTGATGGATTTCATTGAGTTTTTCTCATTTACCTTAAACTCTTCTAAATTCGCTCAAATTCGGCGGAAGCCAATGGCATTTTTTAATGTTGCCAATTAATTTTGTAATTTTATGAATCTATCCTGAATTCTTTCAAATTCACCTCAAATTCTTATGATTTTAATTTTCTCATTATTCTTTTAAATTCAGAAAAATTATTAGTCAATTTTTCTTTCATCAAGTAAACTAGGCTGCAAGAGCCTTAAGATTAATAAATTGAACATTTCCTCATTAATTCATATTAATATTAAAAATGTTACAAAATTAGAATTTCGGGCTTCAAGTATAAGTGGTTTGGGAAAATGAAAAATTATTCAGTGAAAAATCAGAGAATTTTGAAAATTAAGTTTTTCACCACTCTGACTTAAAATGTTAATATTTTATATTTGATGAACCTCCTAACTTAATCAATTTTTGGATTTAATAAAAATTTAATATTTTCTCATCTTTTGCATCACAACCTGCAAATTTAGAACAACGGCCGAGTGTCGAAGGGATACATTTTAGGATCTGGGTCGTCTATTTATAGAGCTTCAATTTGATACGTCAAATATCAGACTCTAGTGAGTAATACTGATGAGAACATTGCGTCTTGGTTTGCTTTGCCAAACGCACTTTTCGTCCCTCTTTCCCAAGATAGACCCATCTTTTCCAAAATTCATGAGGAGCAGCTGCTCTTTCCCAAATTTACTCACCCCTAATAAAAATCTTTTTTCAAATTAAAAAATAATAATTTTAATTAAGGAGTTCGCAATATTTCCCCTATTTCCATATTTTTTCCCTCAACCAAAAAGATGAGTTTAAAAAAAAAATTCTAATAAATAGTTCAATTTTCAGAACATTAGTTCAGTTTTTACCCAAAAATAAGAATTTTGAGAAAAAAAAGTAAATTTTAAATTAAATCGTTTGATTTTCTACTAAATTTGTATGCCAACAAGATAAATTTTCTGCAAAAATATTCAATTTTCAACCCCAAAATATTATAATTCACCTAAAATTAGGAATTTAAAAAAATTTAATTTTCAAGAAAAGAGATTAACTTTCAAGTAAAGTCATGAATTTTGAACTAAAAAAACAAATTTGTGACAATGTAATTCCACCTAGTAGTAAGATTTTTAATTTTAAACAACTGAATTATCAACAAAAAATTTAATTATTTTTTACTATTAAAGACGAATTTTCAACATGGTGTATGGAATTTTAAGCAAGTAGTTGAACTTTCAACTAAAATTATACATTTTTAACCTAAAATTAAATAGATAAATTCTCAGTGAAAAAAGAAATTAAAAAAAAAACCAACTGCATAAATTATAATCACAGAAATAAGCTTTTAACTAAAATAATAAATTATTAACATCAAAAAACTTAATTTTTAACAGAAAAGTTCTACTTTTAACCAAAAAATATGAGTTATCAATGTAATGGTTAAATCCTCAAACAAATAGTTCAATTTTTATCTAAAAAACATCAATTTTCAATAAAAAATGTAATAGTTCAATTTTAAGTAAAAGAGACTAAGATTTTAAATTTAAAAAACTGTTTATATTTAAACCAAAAATATTTTAATTTGAAATAAAAAACAGTTAATATTTTAACTCAAAAAATTAATGTTTTGCGAAAAAAATTTATTTTCTACAAATAAAGACGAATTTTTAACAAAATACATCAATTCTTCACCAAATATTTAAATTTGCAACTAGATACTTCAGTTTTTAACCAAAAAATAGATTTTCTAGCAGGAATCCTCATTTTTTACAAAATAACTTAAATTTTAACAAAATGTACTAATTTTCAGAACTGAGAAAGATGAATTTTCACAAAAAAATTAAATAGCTGAATTTTTAATTGAAACAAAAATTTTTACCAAAAAAAAAAGAAATTTTTAACAAAATAGTGACATTTTCAACTATAGTCAAGAATGTTCAAATAGAAAAATGAATATTTAACAAAATAGTTCAATTTTCATTAAAACAGTTGAATTTTCAGACAACAAAGTGATTTTAAAAAAACATGTTGAATTTCCTACAAAGTGGAAGCCAAAAAGATGAATTTTCTGCAAACATTTCAATTTACAGTCCCAAAATATGAATTTTCAAGTAAAATGATGAATTTTCAGCCCAAAATAATCATTCTTTTTTGGATTATGTTAACTGTTAACCAAGTAGTTAATTTTTCAACAAAAAGTGCGCTTATCCAACAAAATAGTTGAAACTTGAAACAAAACAAATCAATTTTTAACCAAAAAGATGAATTGTAAATGAAATAATTGAATTTTCAACTAAAATGATGAATTTTAGAAACAAAATATATATAAAAAAAGAGTTCAGCATTCAACCCAAATGATGAATTTTTGAAGCAAGAAAATTAATTTTCTAACCATGAATTTTTTAACAAAGTATTTTAAATATCAATCAAGTAGTTGACTTTTTGAGCAAAAAAGATTACCTTTTAATAAAATAATTGAACTTTAAACAAAACAATTTAATTTTTAACCATAATCTATTAATTCAAATAAATTTCTATTACTTTACTTCACATATAACCAAAAAATTATAAAAAGAAGGAGTTTTATATAAAAACAGGTAAAAAAAAGAGTTTCCCCCCTTTTCAAGACACTTTTCAAAACACTTTTCCTTTTTGTCTTTTTTCCCTTAAATTCGAAATGAATTAATAGAACATAATAAGAAAAGCCAACTATGTTTGGTTAAAAGTTAATTCCTTTCTATTGAAAAGTCTATTATTATATTTCTGATTCAAAATTCATCTCATTTCATTAAAGATTGTGTTTTTTAGTTGAAGATGTAATTCTTTTGTCAAAAATTGAAATATTTTGGTAGAAAATTAAATTGCTTGTTTGAAATTTTCATTATTTATTCGAAAATTGAATTATTTGGTAGAAAATTAATTTATTGTTGAAAGCTCATATTTTCGTCTTAAAAATTTAAATTTTTTGTACAAAATTCGTCTTCTTGGCTTAAAAAGTGAACATTTCGGTAAAAAAAAAGAATAAACTACATTTGGTTGAAAATGATCTGTTTTGTTAAAAATTCATATTTTTTCGGATTGGAAATTCAATTGTTTTGTTGAAAAATTAGACTACTTGGCTAAAAATAAACATTTTTGTTGAAAGCTCATCTTCTGGCGCTTAAATGTCAACTTTTTTTTAATGCAGTATATTGTGACCTAAAATTTTAGGAATCTGAAGCGTTTTAATATTGAAGTCAATATGAGACCTATAAATTATCCTGATTTAAAAGAGATTATTTCTAGATTACTCCCTATTTTCCTGAAAAATCACCCTATTTCCTCTGCTTCGAGAGCCTTTTGGGATCTGCAGTCTGTAATTACTTTGAAACTTTTATTCCGTAACCAATGGCTTTGTGTTTACCTTTCTTCTTTAAGAAAACAGAAAAGAAAATAAGGAAAAGGAAAGAACGTGTACATTTTGATGATGGAAATGGAGTGAAAGGTGAGAGGAAATGATACGAATTCTCGGTTATTGCACCTTCTTCGTAACTCCAAGAGTCTTCAAATAGTTCGTCTCTCACTCCTTCCCTTTTCGTTTACAACACCCCATTATTGCACCCTTGTTATTACCTTCTGATGTAATTTCAACCTCTCGAATTCTCTTCCTTGTAATTCGTGGTATGGCTCGAGTACACGCCCTCGAGGGAAAGACCACTTTTGATGAAATAGTACTCCTTTAGAATGTCCTATTTCTATTTGCTAACACATCCATCACTTAAGGCTCCTGAAAATCATTGGTAAATCGGACTTCTTAAATGGAGGAGAAAAACAAGCCATGTTGGCTAAGTTTTTGTATACATAATCTAAAAAAGAGTAGAATTCCCTTTAAGGTCGTTTTTTTCGGAAAAAATGCTATAGCTGTTACTTACCATGCTTGTTACCGGCCGAGCAGATCCAAGCAGATCCTCTTCCTATGCAAAGAGGATCTGCTCGGTTCTTCTTTTGGGCGAACCTAACGACAAAACGAAAAACTAACATCAACTTGGGGCTTGAAGGATGGTAGTTTTTAGTTTTGTCGTTAGGTTCGTCCAAAAGCAGAACCTAACTACAAAATGAAAAACTACCATGAATTTGATTTCTGAAAGATGGTAGTTTTTCGTTTTGTCTTCTGATCCGCCCAAAGGCAGAACCCAGTTGATTCTTTTCTTCTGTCATTTCCGGTAACAAACATTGAAAGTAACAAAAGCAAAAACTGATGCAGATGACAGTTTTATCTACTTTTTTTAAAGGTTAAAGGTAAATAGTAGAACACTCCACTGCTGCCTGTTTTTCTATCTATAACTACATAAAAAATAGAATTTTCTCTGAGAAATGGTCTTGATCGGGCATTAAATAATCGTTTCTTCTGATTTAGCAAATTCCTTACATTATTTTCTTCTCTATTTTTTTTTAATAAGTGATAATTTGTCCTTTTGAAAGTGGCTGAATAAGTCTAGTGGCACGAGGATGCTAGGTAGATAAAAAAGGGCCAGAAAGTAAAGGCAACTTCAACGTGCGAATGAGCTTGTCTGAAATGGCGTAATCAACTTATTAATCTATTCATCTGTCTTGATAACTTAGAGCTTCTCAGTCTTTAGTTAAACTAGAAGCAATTAAAAAAGTTAGGAAGTCCACACTCAATTTCTTATTATCTCCTTACTACAAAACACTTGTTGTAGCATCCTCTCTGGTATAAAAGTTATGGTGGATCGGATTCCACCTTGAGCTCCATGACCGTTCAATAAGGTGAAAACAGGTCAGGAAAAATCTGGAATTTCTATACGAAGTACTTTAAGTAACTCTCGATAATATTCAGAACTTTGAAGTATTTCATGGTAATATAAAAGATTCCAAGGTATTTTCAACATACTTCAATAATTTGAAGGAATTCTAAAATATTGTAAAGATTGCAGAATATTTTTAAAAATTACAAGGAATTTACAGGAGCTTTAAAATATTTGAAAGGACATTTTCAAAGGAAAAAAAATTATTCTAGAATTTTCCAGGCCTCAGGTCTATACCTACATTTTTGAAGTTTCTTGGATTCTCTTGTGATATTTTAAGGTATTTTAAAGGATTCCAAGAAATTTTGAATATATTTCAATAATTTCAAAACATTCAAAAGCATTTAAAATATTATATATTATATTATTTTAAAGATCCCACGGCATTTTCAAGAGATTTTAATAATTTAAAGTCATTTCAATGAATTTGAAAGCTTTTAGAGTACTTTTAAAATTCCAAGAAATGTGTAAGTGTCTTGAAAATAGTCGGTGCATTTCATTTTTTTTTAATAATTTGAAATATATTACAGTGTTTTTAATATATTTTTAATAACTTAAAGTAATTCAAAAAGATTTTGAAAATTTCAGGATTTTTAAAAAATTTCTAAATAATTTCAAAAGCTTTAAAAACTGTCAAAAGAATTTCAAAATATTTTAAAGAATTCTCAATATTTTAAGGTATTTTAAAAGACCCTAAGAAATTTTCAGTTCATTAAGATAATTTAACGGGACTTCAAATAATTTGAAATATGTTAGGACATTCTAAAATATTCCAAGAGAGTTAGAATATTTTTAAGTAATTTGACGGGATTGCAAAGAATTTCAAAGATTTTAGTGTCATTTTAAAGATTTTTAAGGACTTCTGGGTATTTAAAAAGATTTTAGGGCAGAGCATAATCTAACGTGCAGCTCTGCACAAGTGTGCAGTTCTGAATGGAAAGTGTACAGCTCCGAATTTGTGTTGGGGAGGTACTTTTGAAATTATTTTCAATTAATCAAGTTCGAATAAACTAAAAATAACTTCAACAATTAATAAGGAAAAAACAGTCTTAGATGTATTACCTTATATGAATACAACTTACGCGAAAAGATGCAAGATACGAGTATGAGAGTAGAGAAAGATGCTTTCTTTTCAAAAGTAATTAACCTGGAATCTCACTAACCGATGGAATAAATGTCTAAACTTTGAGAATCCATGGTTTAAAGATCGATTTTTCGTTTTAGTATTTTCAAAATGGCGTCT
>NC_046666.1:54600696-54622357 GCF_010883055.1 Belonocnema kinseyi
AATATATGTGTCTCAATTTTTTCTAGTGTCGAATAGTCTTAGTTATTGGCCGTTGAAAAGCAGTGTCCCGGTAGTGGCGTTTTGGCCGTTTAAGGGTTAAAAGATATATATTTAAGAATATCCCAACAGATTTGAAGAGTTTTAAAAATATTTGTGAAATTAATTTAAATTAATTTAGAATTCATCTTAAATTCTTCTAAATTGACTCAATTCTAGTCGATTCAAGGGACTCTAAGCTTACTGAATTCGATAAATTTTTGCATGTTCTTAAATTGTTTAAAATTCACTTTATTTTTTTTTTCATCTTCAATTTTTATAAATTTCGTCGAATTCTACTAATTGTGCTCAAATTCCTCTAATTTTACTGAAACGAATGGAATGTTTTCGATTAAAAAATTTTTCCCAATTTATTTGAATTCTTTTGAAGTCTTATGAATTTATCCTGAATTTTTCAAAATTCAACTGAAATTCTTATAATTTTTTTTTAATTTCCCATAAAGTTAAATGAATGTTAGTCACACAATTAATGCACGTTAGTCACTTCTCAATATAAATAGATGACTTTAAAATTTTTTCAAATAAATTAGGCAGTGGCAGCACTGTGATTGATAAATAAAAAATTTATTTCAAATTTTTAATTGTTATATTCCATTTACAATGATTCTTTATTAAAAATGTGACATGGCTATAATTTCTCTCTCTTATTATTCATAGCTAGGGAAAATAAAAAATTAGAGAATCATCAGGAAAAATTCAGGAAATTTTAAAAATTAAATTCTGCGGTCTCCCAGCCTCAAAATAAAAAAATCTGATCGTGACACCTTCCAGGGGCTGTTAAGTTACTTTTCTAAAAAGGGAGCTCATGATGAGCACATATTCCCATCGATTATAGGAAATCCACGATAAACGATTTATTAGTTCGACATTCCCCTCCTTCCTTAAGAAAGAGTGGCAGGGCGCAAGTGTAGCGTAGACGTCTAGTCTGCCAGGTGTCGGAACTTGGCAGAAATTAACGACCTCCTAAACTGGAGATCGACCAGTTAATGTATGGCAAACTTCACTCGCGTTAACTCTTTTACGCTTCAACTTCACCCACCCGGATGTCGGGAGAAAATAAACTCGTAAAGCGCCCGCGGTTTATGGCCTGCCGCAGGAAGTCGCTCCCGATAAATAACCGCTTGCACGAGATTCCGATTTGAGCAACTGCGCGAACAGAGTCGACGAATTGAAAAGATGTAAGGAGAGTCTGCAGGGTGGTCAATGGTATACTTGGAAATCAGAGAAACTTCAGGGTTTGAACAAAATTTTGCGAAAGACTGGGTATTTCTATACGAAGCAATTTAAATAACTCTCAAGGATAATAAATTTGAAAATTTATAATTTTAATTTGAAAAGAAATAAGGAAAATCTGCAGGATTGTTGTAGGTGAAGGAAATCCTAGACGTAATGAAAAACTGAAGTATTTTTTAAAAAATCAGGAAATTTGTATAAGAGGTAATTTAAATAACGTTCAAGGAAAATAAATTCGAAATCTTTTGATTTCAATTTTAAATTACCTTATTACGTTCATAAAAGATTCTATTTTTAAAATATTTAAAAGCTGAAAATTCTGGTCTTTTCAAGTTAATGGTAGGGAAAAATAAAAAAATTGGCGAGGAAAAAGTTAATAATTTTGAAAATCCAGATTGCGGCTATTCTGATATAATATTCTTGTTAACAATTTATTTGCCTGTTTTTTTAACAGTTACTATCGGGTGTCGATTATATTTTTAGTTACAAAATGTATTATTTGTTTGTGAATTCAAATGTTTTCTTAAAAATTCCTCTTTATGGCTTGAAAATTAAACTATTTTTTCTATGTTTGAAAATTTATCTTTTTTGGTTAAAATTGAAACGATTTGATTATAAATGAATCTTCTTTGGTTGATAATTCAAATATTTGGCTTAAAAATTGGTATTTTTTGGTTGAATTTACGGTTGTTTATGTAAAACGCAAATGTTTTTTTGTTGAAATATCTAATGGTACATTATGTATTCAGATTTTTTTTTAAAATTCAATTAGTTTGTGAAGGTTGTTGTAAGATTTTATATGAAGATTTATAATTTTAGTTAAAAATTCATCTCTTTGAGAAAATTCGTTTGTTTTTGGTGAAAATTAATTATTTTAACGGAAATCTTAACTGAAAATTTTACTATTTCATTTTGGGTTGAAAATGGATTTTGTCTAATTGAAAATACAACTACTTGAGTAAAATTTGAACGACTTTTTCAAAGATGTGTTATCTTATTTCAAGGCTCATATCTTATGTTCGAAATTTAAATATTTTATTAAAAATTCGTATTTTATTTAAAATTTATTTTTTAAATGGAAACGAACTTCTTTGTTAATGCTTTAGTTTTTTTTACTTGAAAATTTATAATTTTTATTGCAAGTTCATCTCTTTAGATTAAAATTGAACTATTTTGTTAAAAATTCTTTTTTTTTGTTGTTGAAATTTATCTTCTTTAGTTAAGAATTTAACTGTTTGAAATTCATGTATTCTGTTCAAAATTGACCTCTTTGTTTGATCATTCATCTTTATAGGTTAAAGTTTGACTATTTGATTAGAAATTCAACTATTTTATTAAAAATTAAATTATTTGATTGAAAAATCAACACTTACGTTAAAAATTGAACTTTTATTTAAATTTATTTATTTTTTAAATTGAAATATCAACTATTATTTGTTGGGTTGAGATTTCCTCTTTTTGTTATAAGTTTCACTTTTTCACCAGGAAGTTCATTTTTCTTGTTAAACATTCGCCTATTAGGATAGAAAATTAGTCCTTTTTAATTAAAAATTCCATTTTTAATGTTGTAAGTTGAACTGTTTTCTAGAAAATTCAATTATTTGTTTGAAAATGTTGAAAATCAGTTGAATTTAAATTAAACTAAATAGACGCATTTTCTACAAAAAAAAGCTGAATTTTCCTACACAAGCATTCACTCATGACTAAATAGTGGAATTTCCAACTAACATGATGAATATTCAATCACAAAAAAATGAATTTCTTACATAGTAGTTCAATTTTAAACCAAGTAGATCATTTCTAATTAAAAAAAAAATGAATTTTTAACGTAACCGAATATAATTATTATTATTATAATTATTACAATATTTATAATTACAATTATATTTATAATAATAATTAATTTTCAACCAAGAAATTGCATTTTTACCCAAAAAGGATGAATTTTCGACCATGAAGTTATCTTATATCATTATTTAATATGTGAATGCTCCCAAATTGATTTAGCTTATTAAAATTTAATTGAGTCGTATTTTCATAATTACAGTTTTTGTGAACTTTCTAAGAATATATATAGCTGTGTTACCTAAAATTACCTAAAATATCTAGCTGTTTTAGCTACATTTTTCCATCTAGAAAGTATTTAGATAAATTACCTAGATAATTTCTAGATCGAAAAATTTCTGGGACAGCTGAGCCGTTTTTTTCAGTGCAACTAAAGGCTCATTTGTTCTACTTGTATCCGGGTTTTTCAGGTAGGGTGACATCTCCCTGCCGCTGGCAGCGACTCCCTGCTACAAGAAAGCGGCTCTGCCGCGGGCAGTAGTTTGGGAAACGCTGATTTAGAAAATATCGAATTTAGGGCTGGTTTCCAAAGTTTGGAATGCATGAAAATTAGAAATACCTCAGCTTCACATAGATCAAATGAGGTACATCGCTAAAAGATTAGGTTTCTACGCAATCTAAGGACTGTAGACCCTTGAAATTCGTTCCCGGCGCGACGTCCCTTTAATGGTATCCACAAACTCGAGGTGTTTAGGAAGCCAGACGGAAATAATTAATGGGCGCTGTTCTCGTCGAAGCTTCTTGCGACTCGGCTTCCGGTGGTTCCGCTTCCGTTGTTTTCAGACAGACGAGATGATTTCGCCAGGATCATAAACTCTGAGGACTTTCTCTGTCGTTTTATTTTTCTTTCTTTTATCTCTTTTAATTTCATGTTCCCCTGAGTAACCTTTTTGTCGAGAATACCCTCCTACCGTATCTTAAATACTCGCGATATTAGGATAAATTGCTGCCATTACAACAGGTGGAGTTGGTCATATTTTGCAATTTTCCCTTCGGATGCGTGTCGGCAGAAGATTCAGCAGATTGCAACCTCTATTTATGTCTGTGATACGTATATCCCGTTGCAGGCGTATCCCTGATGCCGCTGATACGCACCATCAGTGGTACTCATTCAGAAATTAAGTAGGCTTTTAAGAATTCAATTTTACATCTGTTTAGAAAACTTAATTCTTACAAGTATAATGAATAACATTGGGATTCAAACTTGTAGGGGTTGTGAAGAATCTATTCTCGTCTCGCCGTAGCTCAGTGGGTTCGAGTTAGAGCATTAGACCGGATATCTGAAGAGCTGAGCTCGAATCCCAGCGGAGCTAGAGAGCATTTTTTTAAAAATAATTTTAAAAATCAATATTTATAAATATTAATTCTGGACCAGTAGACAAAAAAAATGAACATCAAAAATATGTGTAGAGATATCAACTTTAGTGATACGTTGTAGGGTGTAAACTGACATGAAAAACGGAAGTGTCAGGGAATGTTGCTGTTGATTGAAAATCAGGAAAAAAGCAGGGAATTTAAATTAAAATCAAGAAAATGTTTTCAACCGTGCTTAAATTTACTTTAATACTTATGATATTAAGTTAAATAACCATTTTCTTCATTTAACAACTTTTTGCCATTAATAATATACTTGTCCTATTATAAAGTTAACTTCACAGCGTAAAAAACATATTAAGTTTTTAGCATATAAGAAGAAACATGTCCATACATTTTTATATTTAGAACGACTTTAAAAATATTACTTTTTATAAACGCGCGAAACTATTATATACTTAATATAATTTTTTTTAAATTACTGTTTCCAAATTTTAAAAAGTTCTGAATTGAAATGGAAAATTTATCAAAAGAATTCTAACTCATTTTTCTAAAGCATTCTAATGCTGAATTCAAACGGAAAATTGTCAAAAAGAATGAAAATTTTTGATTGGATTTTGAATTGATGCGGGGAATTTTCGAAAAAATTTTATTCTGGATTCGAAAAGGGAATTCTTTTAAATAATTCTAATTACTAGTTGAAACCTGGTATTTAAACAAGATCCGATGTCGAACAGGGAATTTTTCAAAAGAATTCTAATTCTGAGTTGAAACGGGGAATTTTTGAAAAGAACTAAAATTCTGGGTTGAAACTGGGAATGTTTCAAAAGAATTATATTTTTCACTTGGAACAGAGAATTGTTTCATTTAATTTAATTTAATTTTTTTTATTTTTATTTAATTTAATTTTTATTTAATTTTTTCATTCTGTAGTTGGAAAAGACAATTTTCGTATATAATGATAATTTATTTTGAAAATTGCTAAAACTTAAGCCAGATATAAATTTTCTTTTTAAATTAGTATGCTATATGCTACGTTTTGTTAAATAATTACATAATTTTGATACGTTTCTTTTAATGTTTAATAAATTTATATTTGTTTAAGAAAATATAATTTGCTTGAGCAGTTTTTTTTCGATAACAAAAAAAAATAGAACACATACAATTATGTTTCTGAATTGATTAAAAATTAGAAGAAATGTATCAAAATTATGTAATTATTCATCAAAAAGCAGCATAAGATACCAATTTGAAAAAAGTGGACATCTCTGGCTCAATTTTTAGAAATTTTGAAAGTAAACAATTATTAATTGTTCGAATAATCACATAATGTTTTTAGAAACATTTAATACTCCAAGCAATGACAAAATATTGCATTTCATTCGGAAAATACGATTATTTTTTACATTTTAGAGAATAAATAATTGTTTAAATAAATTATATTCATTTAAACCATTGAAAATTGTTTAGAAAGTCATGGTAAATATTCAAATTGTCTATCAGTAAGTATTTGATATGAATAAGATAACGGAAATTGCTAAAAAGTAACAATAATACGTAAAAATGTAGTTTTTTTACTTTTGGTTCATATTGAGGGCGCTGCAGAGAGGGTGGATGCGGGTTTGAAATGAAAGTTATCAGTATGTTTTTAGTTCGCAGACACTCCTCTTAAATCCTTGAAAAACTTGTCACGTTTCGATGAAACCCTGGAACATGAGTTCAATTTTTCGAAATTTCAAAATCTTATCATGTTAATTAAATGGGATTTTAAAGAGCCCATTGTCACGTATTAATATTCGAATTTCGAAAAGTGCAAAATTACGGATTTTCTTTCTCTGGAAATGGAAACTGGGGGGGGGGGGGTGTCTTTCCCTCCAGAGTGAAAAAAATTTTGCAATGCATTTTTGGACCACCCTAGTAGAGATACTTAGTTAAGCTCGGTTCAGCTTTTGGGCGAACCTAACGATAAAACGAAAAACTATGATCCTTCAGGACCCAAGTTCATATTACTTTTTCGTTTTTTTGTTAGATTCGTCCAAAAGCAGAACCGAGGGATCTCTTCCTCTTGCATAGGAAGAGAGCTACGATGGTCCCATTATTCTGGGACCAGGTCGATTCGTCTAGTGAACGCACGACGTACCAGTGCCCTGACAAAATTGATTCTGCGGATGTGGGATAAGAGTAATCCCACGCGGGGAACGCGTGCCGTTCGATGCTGGTATCCCAGCAGTTCGGAAGCTGCGTGACACGATGCTCTAACGCATCGCCGGCTGTGTTACTGAACTGCTGGCATGCCAGCATCGAACGGCACGCGTTCTCCCTGTGGGATTACTCTGGTCCCACATCCGCAGAACCAATTTTGTAAGTACGCTGGTACGTCGTGCGTTCGCTAGCGGAATCAAGCTAGTCCCAGAAGAATTGAACCACCGTAGTTCCATTTTCTAACCGATAGATGTCCAGCCCACGCGGACAATATTGGTTCTATGGTATCTGGTACCCGCCGCCGCCTAGAGTTTTTTTCTGCGTAACACATTGAACGGTACTGTATCTATAGTAGCTATGTTTTTATAAAATCCTAGAAATTTTAAAACTGGTTAGAAGCCGGAATCCTTTGTTAATCAAGGTTACATTGCACTTGGTTAGGCGTATCTGTCCAGGTAATCAGTGTAATGGAGTGGTTACGGGCAGCACGGTGTTAATATCGTGCTCACATGGTAATAATGACAGAGTATTGTTCCGCTAATTGGCGTTTACGATGGATACGATAGGAACTCTATGGGAAATTCCCAGAGGTTTGAGCTTGTGCCATTTCAGATTACCAGACAGATTTGTGTTGAAAGGGTTGTCTTGGGAGTCGAAACAACTCACTGAAGATTGCTACTTGCACGCTAGCTCATCTTCGCATTACCTACCTAGTACCTACTTTATGGTGGTGAAACGGTGAAAACGCATTACGCAAACGACTTCCGTCGTCTGAACTCCATGAGCAGACAAATTGACATGCTCACTAACGATCTTCACCTTTCATCGATTCAGTCACTTCTCCACTCCTGTCTATATGTAAAAACATTCTTGGATAATAGCATTCTCCGCCAGAATATTTTTTTCGTTTATGAGTGGTTGCTGAATTCCAGAAAGAATTTCTATTCAATCTTTTCAAGAGGCTCATTCGGAAAATGCATGAATATTCTACACATTATACTTTTTTTAATTGTCATTTTAGTGAAATTTATTTTACTGACTATTAATTTGCCTTCATTTTCATTATTTCAGTAGATGAGCATACTTTTTTAATCCCTTTTTTCTCAAATAAATGTTTAATTACTTTTTTTAGACAAAATCACTATAGTCACTTTTTTAAATAAAAATATATCTGTAATCACTTTCTCTCAATCAATTAACCGATCTAGAATTACTTTGAAATATTTTAGAGTATTTTAAAAGATTGTTAGGAATTTTCAAAAGGTTTAAATAATTTGATGACATTTTAAAGGATTTTAGAGTGTCTTTGAAAATTCTGAGAATTTTTCGAGAATTAAGAAAATTTTTAAGGAATTTCAAAAGATCTTAAGGGGTAGGAAATACTTTGGGGTATTTTTTTAAATTACGAAAAGATTTTTAACATTTCAATGGATTTCAAAGGATTTCAAAAGATTCTAAAGGATATGAAATATTTTTGGGTATTTTAAAGCATTTCGAAGAACCTTCAATAGATTTTAATTATTCGAAAGTATTTTAAAGGATTTAGGGTATTTTTAATACATCCAATCAATTTGCAAAGAGTTTAAAATGCTTTTAAGTTATTTTCATAAATCTTTAAGGATTTCAGGAAATATCATCAGATTTCATTTAGTTTACTAGATTTTATAAAATTTTATTAAAAAAATAAAAAACGATTTTCAAATATTTCAAGGGATTTCCAAACGTTTCAAAGATGCTAAGTTGTTTTAAAACATTCCAAGGGATTTTTGATCGATTTTAATATTTAGCAGGGAGTTTAAAAAGTGTTGAAAAATTATAAGGTTTTTTTTTTAAATTCCAAGACATTTTTAAGTGATCTGAAAAATGTCAAGGGATTTAAAAAGATTTTACACGATTTAAAATACTGTAAGATATTTTAAAAAGATTTTGATCGTTTGAAGTACTTCTAAAGAATTTAAAAGGTTTTAGAGTGTTTTTAAAAATGCCAAGAATTTTTCAAAAGCTCCAAAAAGTTTTCAGATATGATTAAAAATTTGTTTAAAGATTTTTTAATTATTAAGGGCTATTTAAAGAACTTCAAGGAATTGTGAAAAGTTTTTTAAAGGGATTTTAAGACACTTTGAAGATTTTAGGGTGTTTTGTTTAATTCCAAGGAATTTTTAAAAAATGTTAAAAGTTTAATGGATTTCAAACAATTCCAAAGGATTTGAATGTTTTGTTTGATATTTTAAAAGATTTTAAAGAATTTTTCTTTTTAATAGATTTCAGTGATTTTATTGAATTTAAAAGGATTTTAGGGTATTTTTTATAACATTTTACCATTTTTCAAGGGATTTAAAAATGTGTTAAGGTATTTCAATGAATTTTCCTGGATTCCAGGAAATATAAGATTTCATGTAATGCTACATTTTATAATATTTTAATGGGTTTCAAAGGAATTATTCACAAAAATTGAGAGACATAGAATTTCAATGATTTTCAAATATTTTAAGATATTTTCAAAATTTTAAGGATTCTAAGGTATTTAAAACATTCCATGGAATATTTAATTGATTTCAAGAATTTAAAGGGATTCCAAAAAATTAAAAGGTTTTATATTATTTTTAAAAACTCTAAGAATTTAAAGAAGTTTATAAAAAGGTTATAAGATTATAAAAGAATTTTCAAGATTAAAAATATTTGTGGATAGTTTTAATAGATTTATTTTTAAATAATGCAAGCAATTGTTAAGAGCTTTAAAAAGTGTGGATTTTAAAGATTTAAGCGATGTACAGAAATTATCATTGTGTTTTGAAGAATTTAATAGAATTTCAGAAGATATCGAACGATTCTATAGGATCTATACAGTTTTAGGATATTTTAAAAGATTTCTATCAATTTTCGAATGATTTCAATAATGTGAAGAGGTTCGAAATTTTGTTTGACAAGATTATAGGTTATTTAAAAAAAATTCAAAGTAATTTTCAAGAGCCTAAACAAAGGGATTTAAAAAATTTTCAAGCAAGGAATTGTTTGATGGGGTTTTAAATATCTTAGCGAATTTTCAATTTATTGCATTCACCAAATGAGATTTAAAAGGATTTGAAATCTTGTAGGACATTTTAAAATACTTTAGATATCTTTTAGAGGTTTCTCTTGAAATTTTTTAGAGCTCTTAGAAAATTCTTTGAATTAAAAAAAATACTCTAAAATCTTTAAAATATTTCAAAATCCCTTCAAATGATTAAAATTAATTAAAAAATCAAAAACCCCTGTAATATTTGAAATCTTTTGGGATCACTTCAAATTATTGAAATCTATTAAAAATTGCTTGGCATTTTAAGTGTACCATAAAGTCTTTAAAATCCTTTGAAACCTCCTCATGGTATGACAACATATTAAAAATTCCTTGGAATGATTTAAAATACCCTAAAATATTTCAAATTCGTTGAAATACTTCGAAATCTTTAGAGTCCTCTTAAATCCCTTTCAAATTATTGAATTCTATTAGAGATTTTAATTTCAAAATCCCTCATTTTTCCCTGACGTTTGATACAGAGTTACGAAGACACTTAAGGTCATTTTAAAAACATTAATTTTTTTCCTCACATTTTTTTAATTTTCTCCCTTGATCGGGAATCGGCACTTTCAAAAGTAAGGTTGATTAAAAAATACCTGGATGCAACAAAAATTTAATTGCCATTTTTCTGTCACAGTCGATTTATGAGTTCCGCTCCTTATTTTATTTAACTCCAAAGGCCTGTACAGCTATTTACACCTGCACTCCATTTACACGGTAATTAGTGTCTCAATGAGTGCAAGTGCGGCCTCGACTTTATGGCAAGAGTCGCCTCTAATAAGGTTTAATTGAAGGAACGGACCCCCAGTGCTAAATTCGATTCAAAATTATAATAGTTTATTATGTATAATGGTTATAATTAGTTTATCCAAATTAAAAACATCCTTCCTCTGCTAAATTCCTTTATACATTTTTTTAATTAAACTCGAAACCATGCATACTTTGAGCATTATATTCAAGATGATTATCACGAATCTCATTATTTTCCTTAACAAATATTGCTGGGAATCAGACATTTCACAAGGTTTTTCGTAAGATTTGCGATTCACATCAAATGACCTCAGACACATTTTCAAAGTTACTAAAAAAGTCTACAATGAATGAGGAGAATAAAAAGCAAACTTGAAATCTTGTTCCGAAGGAAATAAAGAAGGAACTCTGGGACAGAAGTTCAAAGTAAAGGATATGACTTGGAAAGCAAAACCTCAAGGTATTCACGATTAAGAAAATGAGCAACTGTAAAAAAAGTCCTTTACGACTTTACGTCAGTCGTTCTTCTGGTGTGTCTGGTACTAATGATTATGAGAATTATGAACGATAAAGGGGTCAATCTTCCTTCGAGATCAACCCGCTGAACAAAATCGTTAAGGAACATCATTATGGAAAATAATTATGGAACGTCATTTTGAAACATCATTATATCAACAAAAATAATATTAAAAAATTTATTGGGACAATTTATTTCAATAAATGGAAGTTCAAAAAACAAAACTTATGACTTATGACAAATGGAAATTCGAAAGGAGGCGCAAATTCCTACTTTACCGACTTCGAGATCACTCGAAAGTTCAAGAGGATCACGCATGTGCTAAGTTTCTAAAATGTTCTCAGAGGCTCAAATTGATGTTATAAAATTATATTTGGGATTATAATTTTATAAATTGGAGGGGGGAGTCTCTTGAAGTAACGTTACGAAATTAGATAATATTTAGTTTGGGTAAAATTATTTTTTGGTAAAAAATCAACTACTTGGTTGCAAGTTGAACTTTGTTGAACATTCATTTTTTTAAAGATCGAAAATTCATCTCTTTCGTTGCAAATGTTATTATTTATTTAAAAAAAATTAATTTTCTTGTTTAAGAAATTATCTTTTAGGTTTAACATTTTTATTGAAAATTCGATTCTTTTTGTTATTAAGAACTAACTTTTTTAGCTGATAATCTAACTATTTAATTTTTTAACATGATATTTGCAGTTCAAACTTGATCTTTTCGAGTTAAAAATTCAACAATTTCACTGAAAGTCCATGTCTTGAGTTGTAAATTCATTTTTTAATACAAACTTCATTATTTACGGTAAAAAATTCATATTTATAGCTTGAAAATGAACTTTTTATTTTGAAAATTCATCTGTGTGGTACAAAAATTTATCTTTTGCTTGAAATTTCAAATTTTCGGTTGAAAGTCAATCTGTTTTGGTTTAGGATTAAGCTATTCTGTTGAAAATTCGCATTGTTTTTTTTTTTGTAAACAACTACTTGGTTTACAGTTAAACTCCTTTTTTAAACATTGCAACAATTGACGTACCAATGTAGTTGAAACTTGATCTATTTTGTAAAAAATCATCTTTTTGGCTTAATAATTCAATAATTTGGTTGAAAATTAAATTATCTGATTGAAAATGAGCTTGTTTGTTAAAAATTAAACTATTTGGTTAAAAAAATTGGTTTTTGTTGGTCACCTCAACAAGTTAAAAGTTTTTTTTTAATAATGTTTTTAACTGAAAATGTTGACTACGGTTTTTCTTGTTTGAAAATTTTTTTTATACCTTACAACTCAGCTATTTGGTTTGAAATTCATCTTTCTTGATTGAAAATTCATCTTTATCTTTAAAAATTTAACTATTTTGTAAACAATTTGTTTTTTGGTAGAAAATTCATTATTTATGGTACAAAAGTAGAATTGAAAAACCAACTATTTTTGGTTGAATTCTAATCTTCTTTTTTATCATTATTTCAACCATTTGGTTGCACCTTGTATGTTGAAAAATCAATTATTTTGATAAAGTCATCTTTTTTGGATGAAATTCACCTGTGTTATTGAAAATTATGTTTTGGCTGAGGATTCAACCATTCTGTTGAAAATTAGTATTTTTTGTTTGAAAAATCAACCACTTGGTTTATAGTTTAACTACTTTTTATAAAATTGCTACAATTGATGCATCATAGAAATTGAAAATTGATATATTTCGTAAAAGATTCGTCTGCTTTGCTTGAAACTTCAACAGTTTAGTAGAAAATTAAACTATTTGGTTAAAAAATCGTCCTTTTGGTTTAATTCAACAGGTTAAAAATTCGTTACAAAATTTGTTTTTTAAACTGAGCATTTTGAAAATTTTATTTTTTCTTAAAGAGAATCTTTTTTAGTTGAAAATTCAACAATTTAGTTTAAAATTCATCATGTATGATAGAAAATTCAATTGTGGGTTGAGAAATTTTATTCGAAGATTTAACTTTTCGGGTA
The DNA here is from genome assembly GCF_010883055.1 of Belonocnema kinseyi. Lineage (NCBI taxonomy): Eukaryota > Metazoa > Arthropoda > Insecta > Hymenoptera > Cynipidae > Belonocnema > Belonocnema kinseyi. The sequence goes on from NC_046666.1 coordinate 54,613,648, forward strand.
GATAATTGACTGTTTTCTAAAAATGTTGTCTTTTTGGCTTACAAATTCAACTGTTTTTTGGTTGATGTTGGTGTTTAAATATCTTTCTTGGTTCAAAATGATTTTTTTGTTTAAAATTCAGTTATTCGGTTCTTGATGCAACTCTTTAAAATTAATTTTTTCGTTCTTGAAAATTCGTCTTTTTGGGTTCGAAAATTCATATATTTTGTTAGAAAATATTTGTTCTTGTTGAAAATTTAACTATTTTGTTGAAAATGCAATATATTTCAACTTATAAACTTAAGAATTAAAGTGTTTTTATTTTTAAACTGTTTACAATTCACTTGAATTTAGATCAATTCTATCAAATTCTTCTCATATCCCTTAAATTTGTTTAAATGCAGTTCAATTTTACTGAAAGAATTGATTTGTTTGAATGAATTGAATGATTGTTTGTTCAATTCATTTTAAATCTTTCGAATTTAACTTTAATTGGTTTGATGTTTTATGAATTTATCCTGAATCCGTTTGTATTATTCAAATTTGTATAAATTACATCATATTCTTTTTAAGTGAAAAGAACATGAGGCACGTTTAGTCACTTTTCGATTAGTAATTAGTAACTTTTTGTCACTTTTTCGATTCAAATAGGTCACTTTTTTCAAGTAAATTAGACTGTAGCAGTACTGAGAATAATAAATAAAAAATTACTTGATTAAAATTAAAGTTTGTTTCATTTGATTTATAAAATATTCTATATTAAAAATGTTACAAAATTAGGTTAATTAGAATTCTGCCACCTTGCTTCAGTTTTTCTTGAACTTTAGTATCCTTTTTACCATCAGGAAATTATTTTGCTTTAACCTCCCTAAATTTTCGCAAACGAATGTAATTAAAAGGTCACAGGTAAGACATAAAGGCGTGATTCTCACATTCTTAAGCTGAAAAAAAAACCAAGAAAACGTGCTTAAAGAGTCAGAGATAAACATCCGTGGAATGCAGAAGTGGAAATAACGGAAAGACAAGGATAAAATGTGGAAGGGAAAACGAGAAAAGGAAAGAGAAAGAAGTAGAAACCGCGGTTGTAATTACTTCGAGCGTACACTTTTGCGCAAAGTGCAGTGCCATTGCGGCGGTCAGCACGTTTACGAAACCACATTGTACCGCTCTGTAGATTGGACTTAGATGAAGGAAAAATACGTACCCTTATGAAGCTTGGTGATTTTCGACTTGTACAGATCTCGAATGTTAAGTGCTGACGGGCGCGGTTGGCGCTTGGATGGGTGACCGTTCCTGATTCTCGCTTAGTCGTATTTTCACTGAGTTTAACTACTGCCAGATGTGAAGGTTTATCGCTTAGAGACCCAAAGTAATCTCATTTGTCGATAACCACCGGCAATTCTAATTTTTTGGGGGGTTTCTGCAGTCTTTCACTTCTCTGACCAAAATTTGAAGCCAAATTTTAGCACTTACAATAAAATTATGCTGCAGGCGGTAGGTGATTTTATAAAGTGAAAGCCTCACAGGATTGAGTAGGTCAGACACTTCTTGGAATAAAAAATCTAATCTCAGCTAGGTGCCCTTTTCTAATATTTAAGCAACATTTCTCATGGAAACTCAGGCCCAAGATTACATTGAGGTTTTTTTTGAAATTGGTTTAGCTTAAAATTTTTTTTTTTAAGTTTGCAAACAGGAAGAACTTTGAAAAATTTCATGAAAAGTCAAAGAATTTTTGTAGAATTTCTATAGATTCCAAGGTCTATTGATGAATCAAAAAAATATAAAGGATTTTATTAGAGATCCGTTTTAAAGGATTTACGAGATTTTAAAAGATTCAATTTTTTACCCTTAAAGGATCTACTGGATTTCAAAAGATTTCAAAAGATTTTAAGTCATGTCAAAGAATTTCAAGAGATTTTGAAAATTTGAAGGGATTTTAAATGCTTTTACACACATAAGGGATTTCATAGGATCTTCAGTTATTTTAAAGGATTTGCTGGATTTCAACAAATTAAAAAGATTGCAAGCCATTTTAACAGATTCCAAAAAATTTCAGAATATTTCAAACATTTTAAGGAAAGTCAAACAATTTTGTAGGATTTTCATAGATTTCAAGGTTTTTCAAAAAATTTAAAAATATTTTAAACATTTGAAGGAATTTTAAATACTTTTGTAGGATTTGCAAATATTTCAAGGGCTTTAAACACATTTTACCAGGCTCAAAGGATTTCACAAGACCTCCAATTATTTCACAGGATTGATGAAATTTGAAAATTATTAAGCTATTATAATAGATTCTAATGAATTTTAAGAGATTTCCAAAATTTGAAGGGATTTCAACACATTTTTACTGGACTTAAGGGATTCCATAGGGCCTTCAACTATTTCACAGGATTTATGGGATTTCTAAAGATTGAAAATATTTTAAGCCATTTTAACAGATTACAAAGAATTTCAAGAGATTGCAAACATTTTAAAGAATGTCAAATAGTTTTTGTAGAATTTCCAAAGATTTAAAGGTATTTAAAAGAATTTCTAAGGATTGAAAGGATTTCATAAGACCTTGTATTATTTCAAAGGATTTACGCGAATTCAAAAGATTTTTTTTTTAAATGTACGCTAATATAACAGATTCCAATTCATTTCAAGAGATTAAAATTTTTTTAATACTTTTGTGGAATATCCAAAGATTTCAAGGAGTTTAAAAAAGCTTTATAGAACTTAATGGATTTCGTGGGACTTTCAATTATTTTAAAGGATTTACTGGATTTCCAAAAGATTTCAAACATTTTAAGCCATTTCAATTGATTCCAAAGAATTTCAAGATTTCAAACTTTTAAGGGAATGTCAAAAGTTTTGTAGAATTTCAAAAAATTTTAAGGAATTTTACTAAATTTAAAGGATTTAAAGGGATTTCTCAATGTTTAAAGTGGTTTTAAAGAATTTTACCAAATTTAAGGCATTCCATAAGACCTTCATATATTTTAAAAGATTTACGGGATTTACACAAAAATTTAATTTGGAACTATTTATTCGTATTCCAAAGAATTTCGAAGAATTTCAAAGAATAAAATGACATTTCAAAGGTTTTTGCGGTATTTTAAGGAATTTCGCAATTTTATTGAATTTCCATGGATTTAAAAGATTTTTTTTGAGATTAGAACGTTTTTTACGTTTTTTTTTTATATTTAATAAGTTAATTTTAATACACATTAAAGAGATTTTAAATGATTTCTATTTATTTGAATGGATTTGTATAATTTCCAAAGATTTCAGTAGATTTTAAGGAATTTCATCGAATCTCTAAAGAACTTTAGGGAATACAATAAATTGGATTTCGAGGGATTTCTTCGTACTTCATCAATTTCAAAGGAAATAAAGGAAGTTAAAAAAAATTGAAAGGATTTAAAAGTTTTTAAATTATTTGAAAAGATTCCAAAGAATTTCAAGTGATTTCGAAGAAGATAACATGATCCAAAGGATTTTATAAGACAACAAATTATTTCAAAGGATTTATGGCACTTAAAAGAATTTGATCTATTGTAGCAGATAACAAAAAATTTCAAGAGATTTCGAAAATTTTAAGAAACTTTTAAGAATTTTGTAGGATTTCTGAAATTTTAAGGCTTGGTATTAAAGGATTTCTAGAGAAATTTGGAAAATAAATTAAATTAAATGAAATTTTAAGCAATTCCTAGCCATTTCAAATATTTTAAGGAATTCTACATAATTTTAAGAAATTTCACAAGACGTTAAGGTTTTTCTTGAATGTACAAAGATTTTTAAGATTTCTAGGGATTTTAACGTTTTTTAAAAATAATTTCAATGCATAGGTTTAATTTATTAAATTTATATTGAAGAGATTTTTAATTATTTCTATTTATTTTAATGGAAAGGAATAGGGAAATTAATTCAAAATATGAAAGAAAGAAAAAAGGAAATTTTTTAATTCTACTAATTCGGGACAAATTTTTGTATTATTTTTATTAGTTATTTATAATATTAGGGATAGGGGAAATCTTCCATACAGTGCATAATCCAACCCTCAGCAGATAATAAATAATTGAGAGGACAAATAAAAGAAAAATCAATCATTTTAATTTTAATTTATGAAAACTTATAGTGTCGTAACTATTAATTAAAATGAAATAATTATATGTTTCATATATTATTGTTTTAAATCAATTATACACTGCAGGCAGTTTTTCCCTACTTTACATTTTATAATTTCCCTCGAATACCAAATTTTCAATTTTAAAAATATGGAAAGCCGTAAATGGTGAACTTTACCTTGGGACGATATAATATTTTTGTTGCTCTTATCACGTTGAATAAATAATCAAGTTTCTGATGTCACTAGAATTTTGAACTTAAATATAGAACAAACTAGTTTAAATTGGTACACAATAAAAATTTGCGAAAATTATAACATGAAAAAAAATTAAGTTTTGAGACATCTTCTATTGCAAACTCAGAAGTTTAATAGAGGTCCAGGACATTTTTACAGCCTTTTATTTCTCCATATTTGTCACTATGAACATTCCGGAAAACGCGGGGAGTCTCTTATCTTTGAAAGACCAGTTCATAAAGTGAGATAAAAATAGTATCTTTTCTGCTAAATCTCTAAACGTCACAGAAAAATTCTAATATAAGTAATAAGGAAAATTAAATATAGGGGAAACCTCTTTGCAGTCGATAATGCAGCCCACAGTGGATAATCGTTAATTAAAAATACTAATATATGTAAAATAATGAATTTAATCAATAGATAATACAGTATACATTTTCATAAATTAAAATTAAAATTAATTAGTTTTCTTTTATTTGTGTTCTTAATAGTTGATTATCCACTGTAGGGAAGTTTCCCCTAACGTCTCTATTCGTAATATTTTATTATCACTAATGGACATCTAGTATGTCTTATAATTAAAAATAAGAATTTTACTTTGTATGCAAAATTTTATTTCTCGCTAATTACCTTTTGTTAACAGCATTTTCAAAAAATACTTATCGCTTTAATTACGTACTTCAGAAATTAAACTGCCTCATTTAAATTAAACTCGCTGCATTAAAAGCAGAGATAAAATTCCACGCAAGGAAAAAGTGGAACAAATTTAATTTAATAGTACATAGTATTCGCAAGAACTTTAAAAGCTGTATCAAAATGTACAAGCTTAGCTGTCTGAAAAAAAAAATCATGTACATTATTGCTAATTATAACTCTTTGTTAAGCTAATTTTTTAAGTTATGGGCCGAATGTAAGCTTAGAGCGCGGTTCGACTTTTTCCCGTTTAAACAATGAAGCTTTTAGAATTAAAATTCCAAACTAGAAAAAATGGTACCATTTTAATTGTGAAGATTATAATTGAATGATTTCTTATCTAAGTTTTATCTCGAGAAAAATTTCCTTTAATAGCTTTATTTATTTAAAATCGCAAGCATTACGAGTTTGACATTTTTAGGTCGAGAACGTTTAAAATCGATTATTTTCAAATTCAATTGCAGCCTTTATACTCTTTCTTCTATCCCCCTTTTTTCTCACTTTTCAAGAAACTTTTCTTTTTCTCATTTTTCTCGTTTTTCCTCTTAAATGGGAATTAAATAAGTAGAACCCAATATGAAAATCCAACTATTTTTGGTCGAAAGTTAATTATTTTTGGTTAAAAATTCGATTATTTGGTCGAAAATTTAATATATGGTTAAAAATGTAACTATTTTGTTAAAAATTTATCTTCTTGGGTCGAAAATGTAACTGTTTCATTTAACAGTGGCCTTATTAGAAAAAATGTTTTTGGACTGAAAATCTTATTTTTTTATAGAGAACTCGTCTTTTTTGGTTGGAAAATAACTTTTTCATTAAAAATTTAACTGTCTTTTAAGAAATTCTTTGTTATATATGAAAATTAAATTAATTATTGAAAAATTCATCGATCCAAAATAGTTGAAAATTTGTCTCTTTTGATTGAAATTGCAGTCAATGGGATGTAATTGCAACAGTTTGGTTAAAAATTTCATTTTTTTCTGTAAAATATCTATTTGTTAAAAATAAAACTTTTCAGGCTGATAATTTAAATGTCTTTTAAAAAATGCTTATTTTTAGCTAGAAAATTCAACTATTTAGTTAAAAATACAACAATTTTGTTGAACATTCGTTTTTTTAGATAAAAACTTTCGTTCTTATGGATTGCAAATTCATATTACGTGGCGGAAAATTCACCTTTATTGGTTCCAAATTGATCTTTTTTGGTAGAAAATTCATTTTTTTGTGAAAGTTGAACTACTTTGTGAAAAATACATTTTTTTAAGTTGAGGATTCATTATTTTTTTAAAAAATTCATTCGTTAGGTTAAAAAATCAACTATTTTGTTGAAATTTTTTTTTCATTCAAAATTAATTTATTTAACTGAAAATTCAGCTATTCCTTTCTTGGTTGAAAATTTATATTTTTTTCAGTAGAAAATTCAACTATTTTGTTAAAGAGTCTAGTATCTTTTCAGAAATTCATCTCTTTGTTACAAAATTCATTTGGTTCAAAATGTATGTGTTTGTAAAAATTTCGTATTTTTTGGTGAAAAATAACTTTTTTGGTTAAAAATGCAACTGTTTTATGAAAAATTATTCTAATTTAATCAAGTTTAAAAGTATTTTGTTGAAAATTCTTCGTTTTTGTAAAATTAACCTGTTTTTGATTAAAAAATAAAATCTTTTTTGGTTTTACATTCATAATTTTAGTCAAAAATTTATATCTTCGGTTAAATTTTGAACAATTTATGATGTCGAAAATTCGTTTTTTTGTTGTTAAAAATTAAATTTTTAAGCTGATAATTGAACTATTCGATAGAAGATTCCTTTTTTTCTAATTAAGCATTCGTACTTTTTCTTTTTAGTTCAAAGTTTATTCTTCTATTGAAAATTTAAATATTTGAATATTCTATTTTTTAGCAAAAGATTAATAATTTTTGTTGAAACATTACTTCTTTGGTTGGTAATTTAACTATTTTGTTGGAAAATACTATTTTTTTTTATTGCGTTTTAAATTATTGATTCTAACTGAAAATATGGCTATTTCATTTTTGTTGAAAATGCATTGTATTTAGTTAAAACGAAATTTATTTAGTTGAAAACTCTTTTTTTGGGGTTAAAATTCAATTTTTTCGTAAAGAAATTCTTTTTTTGGGTTTAAAATTTAACTCGTTTGTTGACAACTTTTGTTTTTTTTTTGTACAAAAATTAATTTGTATTGGTTAAAGATCTATTTATTTTGTTAAATATTCGTATTCTTTGGTTTAATTCAACTTTTTAAAATAAAAAATGCAAATATTTTTTATTAGAAATATCAGTGGTTACTAATAATACAAATAAAATAAATAAAAAGTAAATAATTTTCAAACAAAAATAGTTGTAATTTCATTCGTGTCAGTTGCTTTCCCATTTTATGATTAATAAAATAATAATAAAGTTTCAATTTTCACAAATTATATAAAGAAATAATATGTTTCTTGCATTCAATGTATTTGTGTTGGATAATCTACATTATAAATGTTTAAGAAATATATAATTATGAGTTCGGATAGTGCGCGGTAGTATAGAAATAATTACTAATTAAGTCAATATTTTTACTAATTATCACTGACTGTATTCTAGCTACAGCCATTAGTAGAATTGTACTGACAATCAGTTATGTTTTACTGATTCAAATTTAGAGAATAGCTTAATTCAAATGATCTGTTTTTAAATCCTTAATAAAAAAATAGCAGTTTTAATTGTTATTTATTTAACATTTGTTTGTTTTTATTTTTTCAGAATTCCGAAATATCGCTTTTCGAGACAAACATTCGTTTTTTGGGAAGTCTTTTGGCCTGCTATGCACTTACGGGAGATGTGATGTTCCGAGATAAGGCAGCGCAGCTCGGTGAGCGGATGTTACCTGCCTTCCAGACAGAAACAGGAATTCCTCATTCCCTCATCAACCTTAGAACAGGGGTGAGTTTCAACTTTCACAGCTTTCCTAAATACATTATACAGGGTTGCTGAAAGAGTCAGGGAATTTTCGAGAAACTGACGTTCAAGTTAATTTTATTATTTTGTTGCAAATTCAAGCATTGTCTTGAAAAATACAATTTTTCGTTAAAAATTTAACTGTTTGTCAAAAATTAGTCTTTTTGGTTGAAAATTAGTTTTTTTTCCTGAAAGTTAATTTCTTTAATTTAACCCTTAAATGTCCAAAACGCCACTACCGGTACACTTCTTTTCAACGGCCAATAACTAAGACTATTCGACACTAGAAAAAATTGAGACACATATATTTTTATTGCTTAAGATCTCCTTTTTCCGACGGTGCCAATGAAATTCCTCAAAAAATTTATTTATTATCCCAAAATACAGTTTAAACAAAAAAAAAAACGTGATTTTTCGTACCTATTTTTTTTTTGTGAACCATTTTCCAAAGCTTTTCGAGTCTGAAATTAACCTGGAATCTCACTAACCGGTGGAATAAATGTCTAAACTTTGAGAATCCATGGTTCAAAGATCGATTTTTCGTTTTAATATTTTCAAAATGGCGTCTTAATGGCAAAATTTTTGTGAAAACATTCATGAATTTTTTTATAATAAACGATGCGCTTTTCGGAAAAATCATCAAAAACAAAAAGTTCTTGTAATCAGCCAAGGAATACGCCTGAATTTTTTCGAAGCGTTTTGAGCAAAATTTTGGATTTTGCATATGAACAAT
>NC_046666.1:54622457-54627426 GCF_010883055.1 Belonocnema kinseyi
CACAAAAATTTTGCCATTAAGACGCCATTTTGAAAATACTAAAACGAAAAATCGATCTTTGAACCATGGATTCTCAAAGTTTAGACATTTATTCCACCGGTTGGTGAAATTCCAGGTTAATTACAGACTCGAAAAGCTTTGGAAAATGGTCCACAAAAAAAAATAGACACGAAAAATCACGTTTTTTTTTTTTGTTTAAACTGCATTTTGGGATAATAAATCAATTTTTTGAGGAATTTCATTGGCACCGTCGGAAAGAGGAGATCTTAAGCAATAAACATATATGTGTCTCAATTTTTTCTAGTGTCGAATAGTCTTAGTTATTGGCCGTTGAAAAGCAGTGTACCGGTAGTGGCGTTTTGGCCGTTTAAGGGTTAAAATTTACCTATTTCATTTTTGATTGAAAATTTATATATTTTGTTAGAAATTATATGTTTGTATTGAAAAATGAAACTGTTTTGCAGAAAATTCGTCTTTTTAGCAGGAAAATTCAACATTTTTGGGTGACATTTTTTTCTTTATTGATCGTCTTTATCGTAGAGATTTCAGTTTTTTTTTTATTTAAAAATCCAACTTTTTGCTGCAAATAATCTGTGTGGCAAAAGAATTAAACTATTTTTAAAAAAATGGTTTTTATTTTTGGTCGAATTCGACTATTTTAGTTCCAGATTGAAATATTTTTGTTTTAAAAATTTTTCTTTGAGAATTTATCATCTTTAGTTGAAAATTCAACCACTTACTTGGAAATAAAACAAATTTGTTAAAAATTAATTGTCTGGTTTATGATTTTTTTAAATTAAAAAATCTTCCTTTTGTTGAAAGTTAATTTTTCACTGTAAATTTAGCTATTCCATGTTTTTTTTTTAAATTCATCATCTACAACATAAAATTCATATATTTTGTTAAAAATTTGTATTTTTTGAATCAGTCCTAATGGTTTAAAAATGGATATCTTATCGTAAAAATTTTATATTTTCTGGTGAAAAATGCAATTGTTTGGTTGCATATAATCTGTTTAGGTTGAGAATTCAACTATTTTGTTAAAAATTTATTTTTTTTTCTCGGTGGAATTGAACTATTTTTTTAAGATTAAATTTTTTTGGTTACGCATTGTTCGTTGAAAATTCATCATATTTCTTTGTTGACAATTTTTGTTTCTTTAGCTGAAAATTCAACTACTTAGTTGAAAGTGGAACAAATTTGTTAAAAATTAATTATTTAGTTGGTGACTGTAGATGAAAAATATTGTTTTTGTTGATAATCGATTTTTTAAACTGAAAATGTAACTATTCTATGTTTGTTTACAAATTTACCTTCTTCGGTCGAAAATTGAACTGTTCGAAAAAAATCCATGTCTCTTGATAAAATTTTATGTATTTTGTTAAAAATTGTTCCTTTTCAGTTGAAATTTCGTATCTTTTGTTGAAAATTCATATTTTGGTATTGAGTATTAAACTATTTTTTGTTACAAATTATATTAATTTTTGGTTAAACATTTTTCGTTCATATCTGATTTTTTTCAGTTACAAATTCAATTATTTAGTTGCATTTTTTCTATGTTAAAAGTTAATTGGTTGATGATTCATCATTTCCGTTAAGAAATCTTCTGTTGAAAACTAGTTTTTTTGAACCTGAAAATCTAACAATTCCATGTCTGTTTTAAAATTTATCTTCATTAGTTGAAATTTCGTCTTTTGTTAGAAATGTTTATCTTTTTCTTTGAAAATTGAACTTTTTTGTTAAATATTTTTTTTGGTTAAAATGAATTTTAAAACTAAAAATTTAACTATTCCATTTTTTGTATAGCATCCGTCTTTTTTAGTTAAAAATTTTAATATTTGGTTGAAAATTTATATTTTCTATTTAAAATTTGTTCTTTTTAGTTCAAAATTAACACTTCTATTGAAAATTTAACTATTTAAATATTCTACATTTTCTGTTAATGATACATAGTTTTAGTTAAAAATTTATTTCTATTTTTTCTGTTAAAGATTAATAATTTTAGTTGAAAGTCTACTCCTTTAGTTTGAAAATGGTACTTTTTTTTTAAATACTAGTTTTTTCGGTTTAAATAATTGCTTCTTCTAACTTAAAATGTGACTATTTCATGTTTGTTGAAAATGCATTGTATTTTGTTAAAAAAAATTATTTGCTTGAAAACTTGTCTTTTTGGTGTGAAGAATTCAAATTCTTGTTTTTTCGTCAAAAATTAATTTGTGCTGGTTGAGGATTTAATTAGTTTGTTCAATATTCGTATTCTTTGGTTTAATTCAACTTTTGTGAATTTAATTTTAATATTAATTTTTCAATTGAAATTTAATATTCTTATTTGAAAACTTTTCTTTTGGGTTAAAAACCAACTATTTGAATAAAATTCTATCTATTTAGTTAAAAATGCAGGTTGTTTTCATACCTGTAAGTTGTAACGGTCACGGAAAATAAAAAAATGGTTAGAGAAAATTCAGGGAATTTCGAAATTGGGGGTTGGTAGCAACCCTGATTATAATACTGAAACGGAATAAATGGCATTTAGTCTAAAGACAAGAGTTACGTAACGTATGCTGAATACTGAGTATATTCTTATTTTAAAAAAGGGATGAACTTTCCCTTGTCCCATTTTCTTATTTCAATCGACCCTCTTTTATCTTCTTTAAAAGAAAAGCTTCATTTTCCAACTACTTTGCATAAGAATTGGCTTCGTTTGTCTGGAAGTTTGTACACCCCATTTCCTTATCTTTCTGATACATCTATCTACTTTATAAAACCGCGACAGATAAAAGGAATACATATTCCATGATAAAATATTAATATTTTTTTATTATGGTAAAACGAGCCACACAAAACTTTTAAGTCTCGCAATTGCTACTCTGCTTCGTTTTTTCTGGTTACCTTAAGTGCAACAGTTCGAAAAAGTTAAAAATTTTAATTTCTTCTGAAAAAAGATCTACTCTCTTCGCTCCACTGGGAATCGAACCACAGAACTTTCGGTTGCCGTTTAGATGCTGCCCCGTTAAGGGCATGTGATACTTCCAGTCTCCCCGGCTTTTTCTCCACAAAAATGAAAATTTTTAAAAACTGATTTCGGATATGCTATAAAATATCATGACGGACGTCCCCGGACTCTTTTTTGAGGGATAATAACGCAAAAAATTTATTGTGCTAAATAAAAATTTTATGCATATGCATTATTTTGAGGTTACCTCGTTTTTCATCTCTGCCTTTCCGATAATCTGGAAATTATTTATGAAATAAACTTTTTTGATTGCCTGCAAACAAGGTTAGTTCCGGGAGATTAGTTACTACGTTTATTTGTAAGCCCACAGTTTTCGGCCAAAAATATTGTGTAGTTTGGAAGTAACGCTCGGGTGAATTGTAACACACATCACCTCGAAATATGCACGCACGTTATTAGCAATATCAAAATTTTTTGATAAAGAAAACACAAAAAAAGTGTGTGAGGACGTCCATTAGCATATTCGATATCATCTCCCAAATTTTGAAGACAAAATATTTATTATTCTAGAAAAAATCCGGGGGAACCTAAAACTGGTAAAATCGACAAGTTTGTAAGTATCACATGCCCTGAAGCTATTCGCAAGATCGAAGGAAGAATCTTTTTTCAGAAATAAATGCTATCTCAAGGCAGGTGTTAGAGAGTAGATCTTTTTTCAGAATAAAATTTAATTTTAAAATGTTTTTAATTTTATTTGCTATCAAGACTGAAATTACGTTAAATATTTTCTGTTTTTTTAAAAGTTAACTTGATTGGTAGTATTGATTTATATTTTAACGCATTGTTGAATGATATCTACACTGATTGATAGTAACTTTCTCTGATGATGATACAGATTTCCTAAAATTACTCGTATCATCAATTTAACACCTGCCTTGAGATATCGTATATTTCATAAAAAGATTCTTCTTTAGATCTTTCTAACAGCTTAACGGAAAAGCACTCGACCGGCAAGCGGAACTTCTGTGGTTTTATTGCCAGTGGAGCGAAGAGAGTAGATTTTTTATCAGAGAAAATTTAATTTAAAAATGTTAAAAATTTATTTTATATCTAATTTGAAATTACGTTAAGGATTTTCTGATATTTGAAGAGTCAACTTGATCGATAGTATTGATTTCTATTTTCACTGAATGTGGAATAATATCTACACTAGGGTGGTCCAAAAATGCATGGTAAAAATTTTTTACATGCTAGAGGGATACGACCCCCCCCCCATTTTTTTCAAATCCGAAAAAAGAAATTCCATAATTTTTTATTTTTTTATTTTAACTGGTGCTGGTTTTGACTTGAAGTTTCCCATATAAAATGCATGGGAAAAAATCACCTTTTTGAGTTTTTAGAATAATTTTTTTGGGGTTGAAAAAAGGTGACGGGAAAGTATGGGGGCCTGTAGTGAATTATACAACGAAGAATTTCATGTATCTGACATATAAGTTTGACACCCCTAACACACCCCCACAAGTACCTGAAAACTATCCTTGAAACCAAAAATGTCAATTCTTGATGAAATCGACCTTTTGAACACTGTATTCTTGTTTTTTTTTACTGCGAATTAATAATATTGGTCTAGTGAAATATCTATTATCATTGTTTGATTAATTTTTAATTATTTAAGCAAATGGAATTTGTTTAAATAATTTTTTCTACGAAAATTCGTTGCTTCCCCTAACATTTTTGACTATTAGTCTAGTGAAACATTTATTAACATTGGCTTCCGTTTCCGGTACCGATCGCGAAAGAACTCTTTTTGTCAAGTCGTGTATCTTTGGCTTTGGTGGAGGAAATAAGGGTGAGTGGATGCAGAAAAGGCACAAAGTGCGGAGATCAAGTGTAATGGAAGAAGGGTGAGTGAAGGCAAAGGTGTGAAGGGAGGAAAAAAGGAAAAGAGTGGCTGGGGAAGATGAGGTAGAAAGGGACGAGGAGAACAAGAGAGTTAGAATTAAAAGGAAAACACCA
>NC_046666.1:54627526-54628528 GCF_010883055.1 Belonocnema kinseyi
ACAAGAAAGAGATTGGATGAAATGAATAGGGATATGAATAGGCAGGGAACCGATGTAAGGGGGGAAGTGAAAAAGGTCAGAGAAAAATGGGAAGAATGGGATGAACGTTGGAAGGAGGAGAAAGAAAAGGTTGGGGTAAGCTAGAGAGCATTGAAAATAGACAGAGAGAGGTTGACGAGCAGAGATCTAGAGAAATAAAGCAGTTGGAAGAGCGGGTATCCAGTCTATAAATTAGGAATGAGCATATGGGTGAAAAAACAGAAAATGAGGAAATAGTTCAAGGGAATGAAAAGAACGTTCGAAGTGAGAATGAAAGATTGAAGAAAAGACTCAGTGAGATCGAAAGAAGATTAGAAGGGGAAGAAAGGGCAAAGAGGAAAAATAACATAGTAGTCAAGAGATTAAAAGTGGAGAGTGAAACAGGAGAAGTGGAAATAACAAATCTTTTTCGAGATATTAGAGTACAGGTAAGGGTAGAAGGAGTCAAGAGAATAGGAGGGTCAAAAGAAGGAAAAGAAGGAATGTTTCTAGTACAAGTGGGGAGTGAGGAGGGGAAAAAGAAAATTATAGAGAGAAAAAAATTATTGCGAGGAAGAAGGGAAAGAATTGAAGAAGATCTGACATGGAGGGAGAGGAAAAGGAGATGGCAAATAGAGCAGAGAGCTTGGGTAGAGAGGAAAAAGGGCCATATGGTATGGATAGGGAGAGACAGGTTATGGATAAATGGGAAGGAATGGTGCTGGGATGAAGAATTAGAAGAATTAAGGAAAAAAGGAAAAAGTCTTGAGAAATGTAGGGGGAAGGGAGACGAAAAAGGGGCTAGAAATAAATGAGAGGGGTTTCCAAGCGGCAAAGGGGAAACAAAGTAAAGAGGAAAGAAGAGGCAGGGGAAGAGAGAACCGTGAAAATAGCTTTTTGGAATGTGTCAGGTTTGAAGAACAAGAACAAAGGATTCTGGGAGGAGTTAGAAAAGTGGGATGTGATTATGATGAGTGAAACTTG
>NC_046666.1:54628628-54629969 GCF_010883055.1 Belonocnema kinseyi
ATATATTTTATAGCCGACTGACATGAGAGTGATCCCTCTGTATTCCTCTACCTTCTTTCCTTCCCCTTTCTTGACAAGCGGTACCACCAGTCCCGTCGTCCGATCTTCCGGCCAACCTTCCCCATTCCATACCTTGTTGCAGATATTCCACATCCCATCCCTAATACCTTCTCCTCCAAACTTCATCGCTTCGTTCTCCATCCCATCTCCTCCCGTCGCCTTGTTTTTTTTAACCTATTTATTGCTTCATCCATTTCTTCTCTTGTTATCTCGTTCCCTTCCTCCATTTCTCCTCGGACTATCCTACACTTTTCCCCTTTGATCTTATTTTGCTCTCCCCCTAATAGAGCCTTAAAATAATCCGTCCATTCCTCCATTCCTATTTCTTCGTTAACGCCCTTCCTTTCCCCTCTATCCCTATTTATCACATCCCACACCCTACCTTCTTTGATGGCTTTTTCTACCTCTGCTTTATATTCTTCCTTTCCCCTCTGTCTTTTTATTTCCAGCATCTTCTCATGTTCCTTTTTCCTCCTGTTATACTCCTCCTTCTCCATTTCCCCTCTTCTCCATTTGCTCACACACTGTTTTATTCTCTCTTTACTCTCCCAGCATTCCTCGTCCCACCAGCCTCTCTTTCCCCCTACTCTTTCTTCATTAGTACCCAGCTCACCCTTTACCTTTTCGATGGACCCCTTCAACCTTTCAACTAACGAGTCTATTCCCTCCTCTTTTTCATACCTAACCTTCTTTTATTCCATCTTTTGTTTAAACTCGTTTAATTTATCTACCCCCCAGATTCCCATTTTCGTGTTTCGTTCGCACCCTTTTTACTTTCTCCCTCTGCCGCGCTTACTGACGCCTCTTCTTAGTGTAACTATGACAGGGAAGTGCTCGGACCCTATCTCATTCCCTACCTTCATACTCCCTATCATATGCCGCATTCTTTCTTCAGCCAAGATGTAGTCTATTACTGTTGCTCCCTTTCCTATGAATGTGACCTCCCCTTCTTCAACTCCATTCATATTGCCATTGCATATAAATCATCTTGTTTCTCCTATCATGTCTAGTAACTTCCTCCCCTCCCTGTCCGTCTCTCTATGTTTGGAGTTCCTTATAAATGCTTCCTTTTCTTCACCCCATAATCCTCCCCCTTGTTCGCCAGTCCATGCATTTAAGTCCCCCCATATTAAAATCAATTCTTCCTTCTTTTCCTCCATCCACCTCCTTATTACTCTTCATCCTTCCTCTTCCCCTCTTCTTCTGTATACACACACCACTGCTATTTCTACTTTCCCAATTATAATTTTTCTTATCATTGTTCCATCCTTTTCCTCCATG
>NC_046666.1:54630069-54633658 GCF_010883055.1 Belonocnema kinseyi
GTTGACGGAACCAGAATATCTGCAAAAAATAAAAAAGGAAGAAAAATGGAGTAGAGTTGTACGGTTCAGAATGGGAGAAGGAGTGAGAGCATGCAGATATTGAATGAATGAAGAGGAGAATTTATGCAGAGTATGTGGTTACGAAATGGAGTCATGGGCACATGTATTAGAGAGATGTACAGGAGAGGAAGAGGGACAGTTGAGTGTGGATGAGTGTGTAAGATGGATCTTGGATGGTAGCAGACAGGGAATGATGTGGCTGAAGAAATTGGATGAAGTAAGGGAAAGCAAGGGAGTAGGGCAGAGCCAAACGGGTGATCCTGAAAAGGGACAGTAAAAAACGAAAATTGTTTTCAATATCGTGGAAAATGCATTTTTTTATGGTAAGAGGAAACGGAAGTCCTGGAAGCTCGCTCATTTTAGGAATTAATATCACTACTGTTACTATTGTTTATCCTACGTAATGCGAAAGAGTAGAATATAAGTAGTAGTTAAGTTAGGCTAAGGATGGACTTGTAAATATATGTACAGGGAGCGGTGGCCCTCAAACCCGTAAAAGGGAGAGATTAAATACATACATACATTTATTAACATTGTTTAAATAATGTTTTATTGTTCAAACAAAGGTAATGTGTTAAAACAATTTTTTTCAAAAATTCGTTTTTTTCCTTAAAAATTACTACTGTTGGTCTAGTATATGTAATATTTATTAACATTAATTGATTAATTTTCCATTTTTGAAACAAATGGAAATTGTTTTAATAATTTTTTCATTAAAAATTATTAATATTTCTTCCGTGAAATATTTATCAACATTGTTTGATTAATTTACAAAAAAATTTGTTGAATAAAAATTATTACCTAAATATTACTGATGAATTAATAATTATTAAATTAATTATTATTCAATAATTAATTATTACTGATAAATATTACCTTAGACTCACAGTATTAATTTTTGTTTTCCGAAAATTCGACAGGAAATTATTTAAACAAATTCCATTTGTTTAAATAGTTGAGAATTAATGAACTAATGTTTGTAAATATTCCACTAGACCCATGATAATCATTTAAAGGGAAAAAACAATGTTAAAAAAAATTATTGAAACATATTCCATTAGTTTAAACAATTAAAAATTAATGAACGAATGTTATTAAATATTCCGGTAGACTAATAGTAATAATTTTAAGGGGGAAAAAAAAAATTTAGAAAAAAAATTATTGAAACAAATTTCATTTGTTTAATCATTAAAAATTAATTAATTATTGATAATAAATATTACACCAGACCAATATTAATAATTTTAAGTGAAGAAAGACCGGAATACAATGCTCAAAAGGTCGATTTTATGAAGAATTAACATTTTTTGTTTTAAGGGTGATGATAATACAGATTCCATTAAAAATGACAATGTTTTGAAGAAAAGTAGTTATTACTAAAACAATATTTTTTCGGATTTTGAAGTCTTCTAGAGCTGGCAATAGCAACCTTCAAAACCAAGAAACCAAAATAAAAAATTCATAAAAATTCACGGTTCTAAAATCTGTAGCGGTCCAGTTTTTACCAATCTCGATTTGAAACCACATCCAGTCGAAAATGCGTTTGAGAGAACTTTTACAGCCCCGAATCCTAAATTGCGAGCCATCAGGTTCTTTTTAGGTTTTAATCAACCGCAGGACTGCCACTACTCGTGGGATTTTCTGGAATTTTCTTTTTTCCCATTTTTTCTTTCACCGCTCGTTTTAACGAACAACGATTTCGTGTACCAAACCTCTTATACTCAGTTGAAAGTTATCTTTATGTCAAACAGTGAATTCCGAGTGACTCTTGGGGCAGAGAAACACGTATGTAACTTCGAGTTCGCTTGTTAAATTAAAGCAATTATATTTACTCACGTTTGCCAAAACAAGGATTCACCATAATTAGTATGTAAATTCCTAATTTTATGGATCATTAGACAACAATGAGATGATTTGAGGTTTGAAAATCATTTTTAAAATTTGCAATCTATAATCTAATAATATCGATAACATTACATTTTTAGATTTACAATAATTTTTTTTAGTGTCATTTTGCATTTCAGTTTTTGTTTTTTCTACTGTATTATTCTCACATATTTTTTTATTTACAAAAACAGTGAAATACTAACATAAGTAGACTGAATAATTTGAAAGGCTTACATTTTTAATTTATATAAACTTGGCGAATGCATTATCGAAAATCTTAATTTACATTTTTTTAACGTTTGATGTTCAATCCCTGACTGAAAAAAATTGAAGCGATCGAAAAAAAAATTTCTATAGTGACGGAAAATTTAATAATGGTTCAAAATAATTAAGTGGCCATGATTTTTTTGAAAATATAAAACATCGATTTTCACAAATGTTCTACAACAAATATTTTTTGCTCTTTTGAGATATCTTGAAAAATAAATAACTAAAATATTTAAAAATTCGAAAAACCTTCCGGTTATTCAGTTTTATTTAAAATTATATAAATACAAACTCGGAAAATATTTAATTATGAAAAATGTTTATTCTATCGTTTTTTTACAAGCTTCCCCAGTGTAGTTAAAATAAATGTTTAAATTCGAGACAAATTTGCTCGCTAATTTCTTATTTTGTTTGCTTTTGCAATAATAAATATTTTCAAAGTTTTTTCTTAGTAAATTCGCTTCTGAAAAGTAATCGCCAAAATACGGTACTTTTCTGCATTATTATTTATTAGGGGTTTCAACTTAAAAAAATCTATAAGTTATTTTTTAGTTTTTGATTTAAATAAAAGATTTTAAACAAAAATATTGTCCATATACTTTTCAATAACGTGAAAAGCGAAAGTCTTTTCAAATTGTTTAATTTTTCAGTTATTTTCTCATTTTTCATTTTCTTATAAATTTGTTCAATTATTAAAAATTTATTCTTATTTATAAAATTGTAAAGAACACGAAAACCGGGATTTTTTTCCAATTTTTAAATCTATCATTTTTTAGTTATTCTTTTTATGTTATTTCTTCAGTTTTTTAATTATATATTTTTCTTTACATAATTATAAAATACACGTAAACCGCACGTGTTTAAATTTGTTTAGTTATT
This sequence comes from Belonocnema kinseyi, assembly GCF_010883055.1. Taxonomy (NCBI): domain Eukaryota; kingdom Metazoa; phylum Arthropoda; class Insecta; order Hymenoptera; family Cynipidae; genus Belonocnema; species Belonocnema kinseyi. The sequence goes on from NC_046666.1 coordinate 54,633,163, forward strand.
TCTTTGATTTCTTATTTTTAGACTTTTTGTTTTTAAATCAAATGATTGTTTTATTTTTAATTCTATTTTTAGTAAATAATTTTATTTTCAATAATGCGTAAACCTGGATTTTTTATTTTAAATATTTTTATTACACCATTAAGCCATTTCCCTTTCGGGGTAGGCGTGACTCATTCGGCAGGGGAAAGGAGTAGTGTGTGGAAGGGATAGAGATTTTTCAGATTGATCCAGAATTCTCGTGCTATTTAAGTAAATAACACGTTCGTTCCGCAACACTGCTCCGACCCAGGTTGCTGATCAATCTCTCTAGCAATCACCCCAAGCGAAGAACCTCACGAAGCCGTTATGTAAGGTTCCCCACTTGGGTCCATTAATAACCAAGTTTCAGGCGTCTTTCACTCTACTGACACTCTTTTTATTAACTATTTTCCGCCATACTTTCCTGTCTTGGCATACTTCTCTAGCTTCTTTTATGTCCATGCATTTTTTCATGCAG
>NC_046666.1:54633758-54641436 GCF_010883055.1 Belonocnema kinseyi
TTTTACTCTTATCTTTTTCTTGATAAGTCCATGTCTCGCTACCATATAGTACAGTCGGTACAAATATAGAATTATGTATTGCCATTTTAGCTTTATTTGATAACTTTTTACTTCTGATAAGGGGACCAGCTCTACCAATAACCTTCATCCATTTTAATTCGTTTTGGTTTACAACAAGACAGTTTTTCTCAAAATTAAACTTTTTTTCTTATTTAGAATTTTATTTTTAGAATATCTATTATACATTGTTACTTTTTGCAAATATTTATTGTTTATTTTTCTGTTAATATAAGTAGTTTTCTTATCTTTTTTAAACAGGCTAAACCATTTTTGAGGCCGAGATCATTTCTTCCTAAAAGCAAAATTCTGGAATTTTTCAGATAAGCGATGCAAGAAATCACTAAAGAGCAAGAATAATTTTATTTAGAGCTTTTCTGGATGCCGGCGGAAATTATCTACATGGCAGTTTTTTGAGCTCTTGCTAAATTATCTTAATTTTTGTAATATTATCATAACATTTTTTTCTTGTTATACCGCAAATGGTAAATTTATCAAAAGAAATTGAAAAAAATCGTCAAATTTCTATGTTTTTGAAAAGTTAAAATAACTGGAAAAGAATAATATTTTTTAAAGTTCTTTGCGCTTTTTTCAAAGTAAGTATCTATTATTTTTCTAGAATATTTAGATCTTTTTAGATTTTTTCCCAGATGCTGCCATTTCCTGTTTTCAAATGGATTCGATCAAGTTTAGTTTTGAATACTTAAAATTAAGAATTGTTGATTTTTATAAGTTTGAATTTGAAAAACTGCATTCGTAAAGAGGAAAAAGCGGCAACATTTTATTTCTCATTCAATTATGATAAAGATAAAGTACAACTCATTTTTAAATTCGACGTGAGATTTCTTGATTCGCGAAATTCGATGTAGATTGTAAAATACAGGAATAGTAATAAAATAATTTTTATAACTTTTCACGCTGCTTAATTGGGCAGAAGGTTATTAAAATAGCTGTGGAATTTTATACTTCTTTAGAAATTCAGAATTTGTCAACACTTGTAAGAAGTTGAATATCGTTTTTTTTCTCGCCCTAATATGTATAAATAATTAGAGAGTAAACACTGAAAGAAATGATAAAAAACGTTTTTCTACTTTCGCATATGCTTCGTTATGAAGGTTATAAGAAATCTGCGAACAAACAAAGTAATCAAATTATATCTACACTTTTTATATTCCTGACGCAGGCGTTTAAAAAAATTAACTACGTTTAAATGTAATGTGTAACATCGTATTATTTCGTTAAAAAAAATATATATATATGTATAAAATTTAGTAAAGATGAAAAATTATAATAGAACTAGCAATATTATTAAGTCTGGAGTTTTAGTTTAAGTTCAATTCATAATACTTCACCTTTTGCTGGAAAACGTCTCCTGATAAAATGAAACTTCTAGAATTTTCCATTTTAGGTCCAAAAGTTTTTAATTTTTGAGGATGGTTTTGCAAATTGAACAGACCACTTGGAATAGTTTTTCTTATGTAACTATAAAATTGCAACCCCACACAGGATGAGGAAACTTTGTGAAATAAAAAATAATTGAGATGCCTCGTTATTTATACATAAAAAATTGCAAAAGTGTTGCAAATTAAAATAACAAGTTGAAAATTTTTCCTTGTAGCAAAATTTTAAACCTTTAGATAACTGCATGTATTCACTGCAAATCATCGAAGTCAAAATATTTCATTTCAAATCCGTTCACTTATTTTATTCGTCAAATTTTGATCAAAATCACTTTTTATTAAAATAGGAATTGTCAGAAATATTAATTTGGTGCAGAAAAAATTATTGTTCTTCTTCAGGAAGAAAATACTATACTTTAATTTAGATTTTTTGAATGCATAGTTTCAAATCAAATTGTGCTTAAAAAGTTAAAAACTAAGATATTTTGAAAGACCTGAAAATAATAAAGATTCTTTTCGAAAACAGGTTTATTTAATTAAGAATTGTTCAAAATTCTGATACACGTTCTTATAAGGATGAAAAATTTAACTGAAAATTGAAATATTCTATTTTAGTTTGAAAATTTATGTATTTTATTGAGAATTCGTCCTTTTGGTAAAAAATTATTATTTTTGGTTGAAAATTTCACAGTTTTGTTGACATTTTTTTCTTTGATGGCTGCAAAATCTTTCTTAGCTGAAAATTCGCAAATTTTCACGTCTACTTAAATGAGAATTCGGATTGAAAATTTTAGAAATTGCATCAAATTAAGAACCACACAACCGTCCCTCAGTTCCATTTATTTGAGTCATTAAATATTTATCTTTTTATCTTATATCGTGTTGAATTTATGAAATATGAACGATATTATGAAAAAATGTCGGTTAGATAGAAGTTTTTGTTAAACATTGACTAACGAGTCTTGATTTTCTCTAAAATAGAAAACTTTTTTAATCAAACTAGTTTGGCCTTAATTCAGCAAAAAAAATTTGTTTATTGTTACTTCAATTTTACAGTGTTTTTTGCTCTTTTGTAAAATTTTAATTTTTTGGTTTTTCCCCATATGAATGTATGTTATATATTTTATATCCATCGAAAATGCTATTGAAATATCAAGATTTCCGAAAAAAAAACTACTAAAATGTATTGTTATATGTATTTATTTAGTTGAAAATTAGTTTAAAATTCATTTATCTGATTGAAAATTAATTTTTTCATCTGAAAATTAAAAAATTCTATTTCTGGTCGAAAATTGATCTTTTTTTGGTTTAAAATCCATCTCTTCGAATGAAAATAAATATTGTTTAATGAAAATTTCATTATTAAATTTGTTGTTGAAAATGCATCTCTTTTGGTAGAATTTTAATCTTTTTGGTTGATGTATCAACTATTACATTTTTCAATGAGAATTCATCTCTTTGATTAAAAATGTAACTATTTTGTAGCAAGTTTATGTTTGTTTACAACTTAATTTTTAATTGAAAATTTAATGAATCCATTGGAATATTACATCATTTTAGTTGAAAATTTATCTCTTTGGTTGAAAATGGACTGTTTCAACTGAAAATTTAACTGCTCAATTTTTAGTTGGAAATGTATTTTTTTCAGTTGAAAATTCTTATATTTTGTGGAAAATTAGTCTTTTTTGATAAAAAAAAATTAGTTTTGGGAACTGAAAACTTAACTCTCCATTTTTGTTTAAAAAATTATATATTTTAGTGGAAAATTGATTTATTTTGATGAAAATTGTCTTTTTTGTGTGTAAAATATTCATCTTTGTGGTTGAAAATTAAATTATTAGGTTAAAAACCCATGAATCGTCTTGGAAATTTAATATTTTTACTTGAAATTCGAAGAATTTGAACTGTTTTAAATTGAATTTAATATATTAGTAATAATCATTTTATTTACATTCACAGACTTAAGAAAAAAAATTCAAGTAATGATTAATTATATTTTTTGTATTATTTATTTGATTATTCGACGGTGATGAAATATTTAAGAAAATCTTGTAATCTAATTCATCAAAGCTTTCTAAATAGAATATATTAATTACTTATAATAAAATTGCAAGGTTTTATAGACATTCTGGACAAATCTTTAGATGTCTGGAAAAAGCCTAGAATTGTCAAAGAATTTTTTTCTAAGATTTGCAGACAAATTTTTTAATTTGTGCTATTTTTTGAATAGATATATACGCAATGTAATTTTTTCATGACATTCATATACATAGAAAAAATTAAAAAACAAAAAAATTGTTGGAAACGCCTTAAAAAAATAACGGTTATATTGCAAAAGTTTAGAAATTTTGTTGGAATAGTTGTACAAAACATCTAAATTTCATGATGTTTATTACTTTTGGGACATCGAAATTGGTAGTAAAATGGAATTATTGGTTTTTAAAACCTATTTTATCAGTCCTCGAAATTTCAAAACGTTTGGGCTAGATGGTAATTAATTTTCGTTACTGACGGTCTACTATGTAGATAGAGAGTATTTAAAACACATCCCACGTTTCGCAACTGTGCATCTAACTTTCGAGCTCTTGATGTAGCAATGAGCTTTTAAACCCGTTAAAAATCTTTATTATAATCGCGTTATTAATGGTCGCTGTGAGAGGTGCTTTAATTAGAAGGCTACACCTGTGTCAACTCGGTCGCTTACCTCAAATATTGTCGATAAGCTGGGTGACCTATATAATGATTTTAATTTAATGTTATAACAGATATTGTATGTAACAGTAAATTAGAAATCAGTATATTGAATGAATAAATAAATAATTTGGTTTATTTTATTCGTTAATATCAAAACATATTTATATCGACTCACTGAATCGTCTATAAAATAAAATGATATATTAGTGATTCTACAATAAAATTGCCGGATGTTTCATTCATGTCCTCTTGAAGCCTTATAATTTTATACTCCGCTGACTATAGAACTGAAGGGACGATTGCAAAAAAAAATTATTGCATAAGATTTTTATCTTTAACTATTAAAAACACAACAAATTTCAAAGTAGACGTTTTTGAAATTTTGTAAGTTCTACACTACCGGTGGATAGTATCAAACAACTAACCGGATCGCATTTGAAAGATAGCGCCGCCCAAAATGTAAATAAAAATATTTTTTTAAACACTATTAAAAACCTTATTAAATTCACCATTAAATCAGCCTTAGCTGAAGTAATTTGACCTTTGTAGGTTTTGAATTATCCCTTGAGAAAGTCAAAAATAATATTTCATTTTTTAAGACTTTTGCATTTGAAACTCAAGTCCTGGAAGGGGTTGGGAAAATCAATTTATTATTTTGGAATTTCACTAAAGTGATCTTTAGGATTTTACCTTTGATTTGAGGCATTACGCACTGGAAAAGCGTCATGGACTCATGAAATAATAATTGTTTTGTGCAAGCAAGTGTAATCTTAAGTAGGGCACTCGGCTAGTGGTTAGTAAATATCCTCAATTTTTTATAGCACAAATAAAAGGTAAAATCCTGAAGATAACTTTGGTAAAATATCAAAATTATAAATTCATTTTCCTAGCTTCTTCCAAAAGTTGATGTTGAAGTTCAAAATTCCTTAAAAATTGGAAGTTTACTTTTGTCCTTCTCACGAGATAATTCAAAGCCCATAAAGCAAAATTACATCAACTAAAGTTCATTTAACGCAGATTTTAATGATCTTTCAACGGGGTTCTAAAATAATTGTTATCCATATTACTGACGGCGCTATCACCTTTCAAAGTCTAGGCTCATTTTTAATAGGTCACCTCGTTAGTGTTCCGATACTACATGTTATTGTTTTTTTAAATTAGAATTTGTCGCAAAAAAAGAATATTAATTTTTAAAGGTAAATCCTAGAGATTATTTTTCTGAAATATTACATTTATAAATTCATTTGTGTAGCTTCTGCTCAGAGTTGATGTTGAAGTACAAAATTCCTTGAAAATCAGAATGTTGTTTTTGTCTTTTTCGAGCGATAATTCAAAATCAATTAAGTAAAATTACTTCAAATAAGGCTCGTTTAACGAAGAATTAAATAAGCTCTTTACCGGGTTCAAGAAAATATTTTTATCTATACTATGGGTGGCGCTATCACCTTTAAAAGTCAAAGCTAATATTTAATGGGGCACTCTGTTAGTCATACAATACTATCCATCATTAGTGTATTTCTAAGCTCTTAAAATTAATATTATTTAATTATTTCAAAGTGGAATGTTTTTAACTAAAAGGAAATTTTTGCAAAATTATTGTGACCATCTTTAACAAAATTAAATTTTTCTGTTACAGGCTAGTAAAAACTATGGATGGGCAAGTAGCGGTTGCAGTATTTTATCAGAAATCGGAACAATGCATCTCGAATTTGCGTACCTAAGCGAGATCACTGGAAATCCGGTTTTTAAAAACAAAGTCGAAAATGTTCGAAGGACGTTGAAGAACATGGAAAAACCAAAGGGTCTTTATCCTAACTACATTCACCCGAAAACTGGCAAATGGGGTCAACGTAAGTAAAAAATTAACTTATGTATTTCTTCCATTAGGGTGGCCGTAGCTCAGGGAAAACCTGGTCAGAGAATTTTATTGATCAAGGAGATTCAGGGAAAAGTTAAGGAATTTGACAATTTTTTTGCAAAATTCAGAACATTTCTATATAAGTAATTTTAAATAATTGTGAAAAATATTAAATTTTTAATTTAATTCAATTAGTAATTAGTTCCAGGTCTCTGAATATTAATAATCAAGAAACCCTGATAATATTTTATGTTAGTAATTTATTCACCTTTTAATTCTATTTCTTTTCTTTGCAGTTGCTTCCTCCTGGCTATTATAATTGAGCGTGCGGATTGCACAGCGACTTTAGCGCTCGGACTCAGGCTGCCTAGTAGGCAAGAGAGGGGATAATTCGTTGCTACGGACCCAGTTGATTGGACATGACGGCAGTTTCAAAATTATTTGTCCAATTAACTTGGCCCTTAGCCACGCGTTATCCCCTCTCTTGCCTACTAGGCAGCCTGAGTCCGAGCGCTGAGGTCATCGTGCAATCCGCGTGCTCAATTTTAGTTAAAAATTTTATTATTTCGTTTCTGAGTGAAACACTTCACTAAAAAGTCATCCTTTTTGGTTTAAAATTCAATTTTTTTAGTATAAAATTCACTTTTTTTTGAAAATTTATATATTAGTGTTAAAAGTGTCACTGAAACCTTTTTTGGTTAGATTCTACATTTTTTGTAAGAAATCAAATTACTTGGTTCAATATTGAACCCCATATTTGAAATTTTTTTGGTGTAGATTCATTATTCATTTAGTTAAAAATTCATCTCTATGCTTGAAAATTTACATCTTTTGTTGAAAACTCATTTTTTCGGTTCAACATGAATTTTTAAACTGAAAATGTAACTTTTTCATTTTTCGTAGAAAGTTAAACTCTTTTTTAGTTAAAAATTCGTCTTTTTGAATAGAAAATGAACCTTCTTGGTTGAAATTTTTTATGTTAAGTGCAACTGTTTGGTTGAAAATTAACTTTTTGTTGAAAATTCATATTTTCGGGAATAAAATTAATTTTTTCTTTCTGAAAATACAATTTAGCACAAATTTGAACCACTTTGTTAAAAAATTTTTTTTTTTTGGTTCAAGGATTATCTCTCTCTTTAAAAATTGGACTATTTTCTTGGAAATTCGTAAATTTTGCGGGTTAAAAATTATGTCCTTTAATTAAACATGTAAGTTTTCCATTTTTTGTTTACAGTGGATCTTTTTTATTTGAAAATTCGTCTTTTTTTTGCAGAAAACTAATCTTCTTGGTTAAAATTTCCTCTTTTTTGAATGAAAAATGAAACTACTTGGTTAAAAATTAGCGTTTTATAAAGATTCATATTTTCGAGGGTAAAATTGATATTTTCTTATTAAAAGCACAGCTTGGTAAAAGTTGAACCTTTCACTGAAAATGATTTTTTTGTTAAAAATTCATATTTTCGAGTTGAAAATTATTTTTTTTATTAAAATGCATATTTTCGAGTTGAAAATTCAACATTTTTACAACATATTCGTTTCTTGGATTAGAAGTTTAATAACTTAGATGCATTTTAGAGTGGGACGATGGTCGTGGGGGCTAAAGCGTAGGCTTTGGACCCACTCCTTCGGCTTGCGGGTTCGATTCCCGCCTCGCACTCTGGAAGAGTCT
>NC_046666.1:54641536-54644223 GCF_010883055.1 Belonocnema kinseyi
TCCACCACCAAGTAAGTGTGTGGAGGGTGTGTAAAGGAATAAAGAAGGTGTAAGAAAAATGTAAACCCTTAGGGGACACATTAGAAGCTTCCACTGAACTTAGATGCATTTTTATCTTCCTTGACTGAAAAATCATAATTTGTTGAAAATTCGTCTTTTTGTATGAAATTTGTACACTGGATTAAAAGTTTAACTACTGTCTTAAAAATTCATTTTTGGATTTCAGATCTCGTCGGTTGAAAATTGAACTATTTTGTTGAAATATCGCTTTTTTGTTAAAACTTAATTTTTTGATTGAAAATTAATCTTGTGAATTTGTTGTTAAAAATTTGTTTTATTTTGAAATGAGACTATTTCTTTAAAAATTCATGTATTTTGTAAAAAAAAACTTTTGGCTGGAAGGTTAAACTGTTTTTGTGTGATTCTTAATTTTGTTGTTTGAAAATTCCACTTTTTCGTCAACAATTCTACTTTTTTTGGATTGAAAAATTCATCCTTATTTGTTGAAAATTTAAAGATCTTCTAAAAAATGCAATTATTTGGTTGAAAATGTATCTTTTTCTGTGGTTTAAGTCTTATCTTTTATGTTAAATAATTCGACCGTTTGGTTCAAAACTCATATTTTATATTGAACAATAAACTTTTATGTTCAATTTCAAATTCTGTTTTTGAAATTAGTCTATTTGGTTAAAAATTCATCTTCTTTTATTTAAAAATTCATCTGTTTTTATGAAAGTTTGTCTTTTTGATAAGAAAAATCATCTATTTTTGTTTGAAATAAATCGATAAATTTTAAATTTGAAAAATATTGTTTTATTCGGGTTATAAAATATTCTATGTTAAAAATCTTACAAGATTACAATTCCCGTATTTCAAAATTAATGACAAGGTAAAATGAAAAATTGGTCGGTTAAAAATCAGGGCAAAGTCAGGAATATATTTGATTTAAATAAATTTAAAAAATGATTCGAAAAGCCTTTTCTTTATAGAAAATCTAAATTACAGCAGTTTGGGAGAAAAGTTTATCTCTGAAGTAAAACAAACTCTCTCTGATAATTTAATATCATTTAAAGTGTAATAAAATTTTTATTGTAACTCCTGCAACTTTCCCTGAAGGCTTAAAAGCTGAGACTGGGTGGCCTTCGTAATCCTCAAGATTCAGGAGTCGCGAAATGAAAAAAAAAGAAAGTCTTGCTCGAAAAGGTCGCCTTAGCAAAGCAATAACGGATGCCGTCGGATTATAGTAATAAGGGTTTGCGACCGGAAAAAGGCGCGATGTAATGCGAGAAGCGCTCTCGGTTATACTCCGGCTGAAAAGAAGATCAGAACTCTCGAGTATATAAATATCCTTGTCTTATTACTATAATTTTATTCAGCATTACTATAATTTTATTCAATAAATTTTTCTTTGTGATTATTAATTATGCTATCAAAATAATGCATAGTATTTTTAAATCCACGAAATCTTCTTTCACTTATTAATAATAATAATAGGCAAGAAATTCATTCACACGAGAAACAAATTATAAGAAGTTTTATCAACAAAAATCAACACTCTTATTTTCTTTTTCTTGCAATTGAAGAAATTTCAGTTGTTAATCTATTAAATTAAATAAGTTTCTGTATTAAATCTTCAGAATTGAATAATTTTTAATTTTAAAAATTTGACTATTTCAAAGAAGCTTTCAAAATTACATCATGTTCTATTGTGCACATTAAATATTGAACAATCTTTAATTGCACATATTAAATTGTAAATATTTAAATTTGACCTATTAAAAAAACGTTAAAAATTACATACCTTTAAAATATAAATCTTGAGTATCGAATAATATGCATTTTAAAATTTTTTAATTAAAAAAATTTCAATTGTAACTCTTCAAATTTGCAAAGCATTCAATTATAAATCCTTTTAATTAAAGATTTTTTAATTTTGAAAATTTACGATAACAAATCATGCAACTTTTAAGTTTTAAAATTCTGTATTTTTTATGATGAACATTTTAAATTTCTTTAATTTAAAATATTTAGAATTGAAAACTGGCATATTGATCTTAAAAATGAACCAAATTTAAGAATTTTTATTTACATCTTTAAAATTGGACATTTTTTTTATTTTTGAAATTAAAAATTTAATTTTCAAGTTTGACAATTGCCAATTCTGTAATTTTCATGCTTCAAATTTGAAATTAATTCATTTTGGAAGATTAAGAATCAAAAGCTTAATTTTTGATCTTCAAAACCATCAAAATTTAAGAATTTTTATTTTCTAGCCTTGAAAATGTAAGTTTTAATTTGCAATTTTTCAAAATTGTAGAACTTTGAATTGTAAATATTTATATTTAAACAGTTTTTATTTGTTAAATTTTCTTGGATTTGGAAGATTTATAACTGAAAGCTTGACTTTTGATCTTTTAAATCTTCAAAATTTGAGAACTTTTTTTTGCGTTATTAAAGTAAAAGGGTTTTAATTTTGAAAATTTACACACACAAAAATTAAAATTTTGATTTTTACATTTACAAATTCTGTAAGTTTAGGGCTTCACATTCAACATTCAATATCAAAATTTGGGAATTTTTATATATTTTTTTATTATTATACCATTAAGCCATTTCCCTTTCGGGGTAGGCGTGACTCACTCGGCAGGGGAAAGGAGTAGTGTGTGGATGGGATAGAGATTTTTCAG
>NC_046666.1:54644323-54665108 GCF_010883055.1 Belonocnema kinseyi
CCGCTTATTATGCGCATGAATCTCATGTCAATTGCGTTAATTTTACTCTTATCTTTTTCTTGATAAGTCCATGTCTCGCTACCGTATAGTACAGTCGGTACATCTTGCAAATTAAAGAGTTTTAAATTGTAACTGCAAAATTCCATATTTTTGTATTGTAAATCTTTAGAATTAAGGAGTTAGTAATTTTAGAAATTAAAAATTAGAAATTATGCAAGTTTTAAGTTTTGCAATAAAAAATATGGAATTTGAATGCTTCACATTCAACATTTCTTTAATTTAGAAGATTTATGATTGAAAACTTATGTTTTAATCTTTAAAATCATTAAAATTTAAGTATTATTATTTTTAATCATTGAAAATTGAAGAGTTTTCAATGATTACTCTTCAAAGTTGTTTAAATTTGAATTGTAAATGTTCAGAATTAAAAAGTTTATAATTTTGGAAATTAAAAATTATGCAAGTTTTAATTTTTACAATTAAAAATTCATGAATTTAAATGCTTCACATTCGAAATATCTTTATCTTGGCAGATTTAGAATTGAAAAAATTATAAATCCTGATAAATGAATAATTTTGTATTGTAACCCTTTAAAATTATAAAAATTATGAATCTTAATTCTTTAAAATTAAAGAGTTTTTAATTTGAAGAATTTTTAATTAAAATGTTGCGATTCTGATTATTTAAATTCAAAATTTTTCAATTTCAAATATTTAGAGTCAAAAACTTGACTTTTGATTTAAAAAATCATCAAAATTGTAGGATTTTGATTTATAGATCTTCAAAATTAAAGAGCTTTAAATTTTCAAAAATTTACCTTTTTTAGTGTAACAATTAAAAATGCCTTAATTTTTATGATTTTTATTCGAAGTTTCTTCATTTTAGAATATCAAGAATTAAAAATTGGACTTTTCTTTAAGATTGTGAAAATTCATTGAGAATCACATTACTTAAAATTATATAAATTATAAATTGAAGAATCTTTATTTTAAAATCTTCAGTTTATAAATATAACATAATGATTGATATAGTTACAAAATAATCGATATAACCTGCATAAAATTAATTTATTAGAGAATTGATATAATTGATATTGTATTTGAACTCAATGATTAATGACTTATTGAGTACAAAATTTACGATTAAAATTGTATTCTTTTACGAAAAAAATTATATGAGGGGAAATTTCCTAGAGTAAATAAAGATTATATTTCCTCAAACAGTAATATTTATTCGTCATCTGCTGACAAAGTTTTTAATAAAGTTTTCAACTTTACGTGATATTGGTACTACAGTCAACATGAAATGGAATATATCTCTGCACCTTACCTGGCAAACTTCCAATTTCGCCAGCATTTTTCGCGCCTGAGCATTGGAATTTAATTTGAATTCTTCGCCTTGCACACATTTCGTTAAATTATTCTAGTAATACTTGAGACACAGCTTGCATTCGGAGATACATGCGTTAATTTCGAAAATAACTGCGTTTCTTTCCCATATTTTTCCAATCTTGTGTAAATAATTTACTTATTAATGATAATTTGAAAAAACTGATACTCGGAAATAAGAATTTCGATTAACTATTTATTTTTTAGGTTTATTTGTTTTAATGTTATACAAATATAATTTTACACAATTTCTTGAAAAAATTCAATTTTTTTTTGAAAATTGCAGATATGTCATATCAAAATTTCAACAAAAAAGTTCATTTTTAATCAAACAGTTCAAATTTTAAACAAAAAATCCCAAAAAGATAAATTTTCAACTAAACAAGTGTCTTTTTAAGAAAGTAGCGTAGCTTTTCACCCCTAAGTTGAATTTTCAACACAAAATAATGGGGAATGTAATAATTAATAATAAACCTAAAAAAAATATGATTTTGAATAAAATGTATTGAATTTATCCGGAAAAACGATTTTTCAAAAAAGTGGTTTAATCCGCAACCAAAGAAGATTTTAATTTTAAACCAGGTAGTTGCAATTTTAATTAATAAAAGATTAAGATTCTGCCAAATGAGATGAATTTTTAAACCAAAAAGACAAAGTTTCTACATAATTCTTGTGTTTTCAGTCCAAAAAGATTTGCCAGTCAAATCAAAATGTAGACAAATTATAACTTGAAGGTAAAAATTATATTATGTGCTTTAAGTTTGTAGAAATTTAATTTTTTTCAGTTCCTCGAGAAAATCCAAAAAGATTTGTGATAATTTTCAGATGTCATTAAAGTATCTGGAAAATTTTAAAGAATCCTTTTCTTTTAGAGTATTTGAAAAATATTAGAAAAAATTTGAGTGAGTTAAAATACATTCAGGAGTCTTTAGCGCTTGGAGAAATTGCAATCTATTTTATAATTTTTCGGAAATCATTCAACGTTTTAAAATAATTCTAATCTATTCAAAAACTTCTAAATATTTTTCAAATTGACTTAAATTATTCCTAAAATTTTCCAGATTTGTCTTTAATAATCATGAAAATCTTTTGTGAAGTTTAAAATTGTTTTAAAGCGTTTTCTTAAAATGAATCTTTTAATCTTGAAACCTTTCAAAATCTTTAACAACTTTATAATCTTATTACGAAAGCTTCTAAAAGTTAAGCTTTGTTTCAGTTTTTTTTATCTTTCAAAATTTTAATTTTTTTTTTTTAATTTCTTTAAAACTTTCGAACATATATTTTTTTTAATCTGAAAATATTTTTGAATTTTTCGAAATATTTTCAAATATTCTGTTAAAATAAATTTAGCAAAATAAAAAAAACATTAAAAATATTCTCAGAAATTTAAAGAAATTTTTCTATTTTCTTTAAAAAGCCCTCAAAATTCGAAAAAACTTTTAAATTGGTTGTTTCAAATCTTCGAAAATCTACATTCAATTTTAAATTTGTTGAATTACTTTAAGTTTAAAATTATTGTTGTATCTTTTAAAATTAGTCGGTTTTTTTTCTAAAATGTTCTGATCTTCAAAAAATCAAAAAATTTTGCTCTGCCATCTTTTACACTCTTATCCGAAATTTGAGAAAATCTTTAAATATTTTTGAATGTTTTTAAATATTTTCTTGAAATAATTTTTTTGAAATAAAAGAACATTTGACTATATAATTCAATTCTTTCCTAAGATTGATTTAAATCCTACCATATTAACAAAAATAACCTAAAAATCAAAGCTTAAATACTAATTAAGATATTCTAAGTTTTTGTTTAGAATGTTATTTTTCATCCTCTTTATAAGTGTAAATATGTCGACAAATTATAGTGTGATAGTAAAATGTTAAGAACATATTTATTTCCAAATATTAAAAAACATTTAAAATTAAAATTATCTCTTTTATTAATAACATTGCGAAAAATTCAAAAAAAAATGTTATGAAAAGGTTATGGATAAAAAATAAAAAATTTTCCTGACATTTTCAAACTGAATATTTTTAATTGTTGCATTTTTTCTATGCGGTAAATTAAGTTGTATTAAATAGTAAAAATGGTTAAATCATATCAATTGTAAATATGAAAGACCAAAACTTTTATGCAACTAATTTAAGCTTAATACATATTCATTAAAATAATATTCACTACACGTGTATTTTATGATCCTATTATTTTGCACTGTACTCCTGTATTTAATCTGTTTGAATACCTAATTTGCGTGAACTTTATTATATATGATGGACGTATTTTCCACTCTTGTCGGTGAGATTTTAAAAATAGACTGCATTAAATTTTCATAAATTAGCCAGAATTTTCTTTTACTCTTGTCACCTGATAACACGCCTAAACAAACCCCCTGAGTTTATATTATTTTTAATATTTTAATATTATCATACAATAACAAAATTAAAAACCGCATATGATTTATGTACTCAATACCTTGAATATGCATATATTAATTTTTTATATACATACGCAATTATCCCCTTTTATATTACTGAACATTTTTCCACTTATTTTTAAAAGACATAATAATTTTCTCATGTTTCACATTTTTTCATAATAAGTAACTTTTTAAAATTATTTATTATATTTTCTAATTGACTGCCCATATGCCAAATTCTTATGAAAAAATATTTACAAAGTAATATAAAATTCTTAGGACCTATTAATAGACCTCTAAGTTATATCATCTCTAGAATTTTTATTTTGAATTTTTCTTTTGCTAAAAAAGGTACAACTTGGACTAGTGTACGTCTTTGCATTTTAATTTTTTTTCTCATAAAGACAATCACCTTAACATAGTTGAAATAGTCAACATTTAAAATTACTTTGCAAAAATTACTTCAGCTTAATCTATTATGAGTGTGCTATCGAGTAAATTAATTCTGAGCTCATTAAGAATTTGTTCCGATTCACCAATATATCGATTTTAAAAACGGGGGAAAATGTTAATATTTGTAATGGATATTATAATTTAATCCTCAATTGTGCTAGTTTTTTACTCCTTATAGAAACTGTTCCATTTGCTACATAACAGTTACATCATCATGAGCAAACGCACTATTCTACAAGTCCGTAAAAATTTTTATCAGACACGTTATTTTTGGAATGAGAAGATATTTTATCACATAATCGTATCGATAAAATATAAAATTTTACGTAAAAAGTTATTGACTACCTCAAGTGTTATTTATAGAATCTTAAAAGCGATATCATAAGGTCGTTTAAAATCTGACCAATACCAATCGTCAAGAAATATCGCAGCATGGAATTGTATTGAGCATAATTCATGTTTTTATTGCTTTGCATAATGATTCTCATTTGCGAGTAGGCGAGGATGCATCACCGCTTCATTATTATTAAGCAGCGTGAAAATTGCACTCGCGTGCATAACATAAAAAAAAAATCCGTAGCCCTTCCCATACTTCAACCCGCGTCCACCCCTCTTCTTCAACTTCTTCCTCCTCTTCTCGCTTCCCCCCCCCCTACTCGCCTTCATTTATAATCATTTTCCCTACTTCCCCTCACTTACACTCACTTTTCCTTCCATTCTTACTTTACTTTTCCTACTTCCTACCCATAAGTTTCTTCACCTCACTTCCCGTACTTCCCCATCATATCCTCTTATTTTCCACTCCCTTTCTTCATATTTCCTTACTTCCTCTAATATCCTTTATCTCACTTCTCCGTATTTTCCTTCCATTATCTTTATCCAACTTTTTCCTCCTTCTACTTTTCTCTCTTCTCGATTACTCTCCCACTTTTACACTTATTTCTAGTAATTTCTTCTACTTCCTCTCACTTAAACTCACTTTCTCTACTTTTCCTACTTCTCACTACCTCAGCCCTCATTTCCTCTCACTTTCCTAATCCCCATCCCCTCACCCACAACCCCACCCTTTCTCTGATTCCTTCCCTCGCTTCATCTCACTTCTACTACTCCCCCTCCTCTCATTTCTGCTCACTTTTCCGTCATTTTTCCAGCTTCCTCTCCCATAATGTCCTCTACTAACCCTTCATTTTATTTCTCCTCCTCTGACTTTCCTCGCTTCCTACCATAGTTTTCTCTCATTTTCTATTCCGTTACTTCCTTATATTCCCCAAAACTCATTTCTCCTCACATCTTGTTACTTCCCCTCCTTGGAAAAAGTACGACAGACGAACGGATACTCAATCTTAAGGATCAGTGTTTCTGCAGGCGGCTAAGCAACGTTCACAAAAAATTAGTCTGAGTAGGCGTCGTACGCCTACTAAAAAAGGTTTTATAAGGTATTAAGACGTTAATTAGGTCGTTTAAACCTTGTACTACCGTGTTTTCACTTCCTTACTCTCCTACACCCTGCACATTCCACTACTTTCTTTCGCGTCGCTTCACTTCACCCATCGCCCCGCATTTCCATACTTCTTCCTTCTATACTTTTTCCTTTCCTAGCTTCCTCAATTAACTCTTCTCTTCTTTTACTTCCTTTACCTCTTTTCTGCTCACTTCCTCTGCTGACCGCCTTCTCATTTTCTTTTACTTCCCCTTCTTTTCCACTTCTGATTTTCTATGTCTTGCCTTACTTTCCCACCGCCGATTTTCTATCACTTCGTCTAATTTTCTTCCCTTGATTTACCCTTACTTCCTGTAATTCCCCTGCCCTGATTGTAAATATATTTTTCCTTACTTCCAATCCTTGGAAAATGCACCCATATAAAAAAATAATAGACGTTTCCCAAATAAAAAAAAGGTTTTATAATATTTTATTTATTTATAATAATGTGGTTTGTTTTCATACTTATAGTAATTTATATTTTCTCAGATTTTTGAGAAAAACCTCTTTAATCCCTAAAAATATTTTTAGCTGACTTTAATTTTTCTGAAATTTTCGAAAAATCGTTTAAAATGTAAACAAATGACCTAAAAATCTTCAAAATTTTCCTTACAATTTTAAGAAGATTTTTTTATTTACTTATTTATTTATTTACCTGCTAATATTTGAAAATTATTCAAATTTTTCTTGATTTATTTCCTTTCAAAAATTCTTTCGAAATATTTTGAAATCTTTTTCAATTTTCACCTAAAGTTTATTTCTCAAAATAAAAGATTTCCTTTAAGTCTTAAAAAATTCTTTTGTTATTCCTTTCACAATTTTTAAAACTTCTAATATTTGAAAATTATTTAAATTTTTCGTGATTTATTTCTTCAATTCTGCAAAATAAAATAAAAGTGGGTTGAAATTTTTCAGATTCTTCTTTGTAAATTTGAGAGATCTTTCGAAATATTTAAAACTCTTTTTAAATATTATCTTTAAATGAATTGTTCCTAGGAACTTTAAGAATTTTTTTTCATTTTCTTGAAACTTTACAAAATCTTATATGGTTTGTTCGTCGTTTCAAAACTTCAAAGTATCTCTTACACTTACTCAAATTTATTCTAAAATTATGTATTACGGCAAAATTTTGCTTTAAAATCGTTTACACTCTTTTTGACAATTTTAGGAAATAATTCAAAATATTTTGTAATCCTTTTTAGCTTTATCTTAGAATTCATAAAAGAAAAAATCGTTTGAAATTTTCCTATGAATTTTAACAATATTTTTTTAATTATCTAAACGCTTTGCAGAATTGAATCTACCTACAATTTTTTTGAATCCTCAAGAATTAAGAAAATGATATCAAAGTGTTCCATATTCTTTTGTCACACATTTTGAAATCTTCAAAACTTAAAACTATTGATTTCAAATCGTAGATTTTAAATTATTTATGTCTTACGGTCCAATCGTAAATCGAAAAAATAAATGTGAGTCAAAAAAACATGTTCTTCGAAACTCAGATATTTTATTTTAGATATATATATATGAGTTTTTTTTTACTCATATTTATTTTTTCGATTTACGATTGGAACGTAAGACATAAATAATTTAAAATCTACGATTTGAAATCAATAAATATCAACGGTCGTAGAAAGGATTGATTTGTTTAATCAAATAATTTTACACTTAAAACTATTATTTTAAAATAGAAACTAAAGCACTTACAATTTTTCCAAAAATCTTGAAAAAATATGACGTCGACTCTTTCGTAATTATTAGAAAGCTTATAATTTTTTTCGAATTCTTCATAATAAGTTTTTTCCCATAATTTAATTTTTCTTTTCTATTTTAAAACGTAAAAAAATTTACAAATTATAGTGTAGTAGCGAAATGTCAAAACACAATGATTTCCCATTATTAAACAATCATCTGCAATTAAATGTTTTTCTTTTATCAATAATATTTAAAAACATTTAGAAATAAATTTTATGATGAATTAAAACTATTTATTTAGATATTTTGATATATTTGAAATGAGCAATTTCAGAAATGTGCGAGTATTTTGGATTATTTCTTTATCTATTTGGAAAATGTAATAATCTGAATATATTGGTTCAGAATCAAACAAACACTGTTTGTTAATTAAGTAATTTTTTTAATATTTAATTTAATTTTTGGCAACGAATAGGATCCTTCTCAAAATATGTATTGAATAAAAGCATTAACATTAACAAAATTTATAATTATTTACGATTTTCTCAAAGCAAAAATGCAAGAGCAGAAAGATGAGAAGAGGAACATATACTTGTACCCGCATACGTGTAGTTACAACGTTCTTATTTATTCGGTAGCAGAATAAATTAGCAGTAACAGTTCGCCTGTTTAATCGCACTGAAATTTATCGTTGAGTCAGGTCACGGCAGATGAGGTCATTTTTTTTCTCTGTCTCCAGCAATAGCCCCATAATTTGCTCATTCTGGATGTCTTTAAGACATATATTAAGCAATCCTGAACCTCTTCGAATATATAACTTTTTTTTATTTTTATCTGTCACATTTTGTATTCAGAACATTTTTTCTGAATTTATGTTTCGAGTCTATTTCAAATAAGTTATAAAGTTTTGCCGAAAAGTTGACATTTTTTATTCCAACTGGGTTTCAGCAATTCCATTCAATAATATAGTTATTTCAAGGGATCTGGTTTATCATCAGAAAATAACAGAACTCCTTAACGTTTTTTCAGACTAGATGGAACTATAAATTTAAAAAATTTTAATTATATTTTTTCTGAAAAAAGATCTTCAATTTCAAGCGGACCGAAGGAGAATTTTTTTTAAATTCATAGATCCATCTAGTCTGAAAAGACGTTAAGAATTTCTGTTATTCTCTGACGATAAAACAGATTCCTCGAAAAATTTGTCTTGTAACACTTGGCAAAATAATTCGTGTAGTTCTGAAAAAGGATTCTTCTTTCTATCTCTCTAGTAGCTTAAGGGAAAAGCAACCGACTGGCAATCGGAAGCTCTATGGTTCGATTCCCAGTAGAGCGAAGAAAGTAGATCTTTTTTCAGAGAATATTTTAGTCAAAAAAAAAGAAGACAGTTTTTTTTAAATCGGATGGGTCTATTCAAATAGGCGGTGTCCCGTTTAGGCTTTTTCTCGTTAAATTTCATGTGTTGCAATTAAAAATTGTATTTTTCAGATCACATGTCGTTGGGAGGCTTGGGCGACAGTTTTTATGAATATCTTCTGAAGGCTTGGATTCAGTCTGGAAAAGAAGACATGGAAGCTAGGGAAATGTATGATGATGCGATGAGTGCTGTTGTTCAGCATATGATCGTTAAATCTCCAGGAGGACTGCTTTATCTATCTGATCTGAAATACGAAAGATTAGAGCACAAGATGGGTCATTTGGCCTGCTTTGCTGGTAAGTTAAAAAACCGCAAAATTCTAGAAAATTTATTTTATACTATTTTTATGTCTTTGAAGAAAATATATTTTTTAAATTAGCAATTAAATGAGATTGCTATATGATTTTTGCAAGAACCACAAATATATTTCCAGGCTGATCTTTCAATATGAAACAAAAGTGGAAGCAGGTCAGAGAAAACCTGGAAATTAGCGAAAAGTCAGCGAATTTAATTGCTCAGGGAAATTTAGCGAAGAATCAGGGATTTCGAAAAAAAAATTCCAAAGTTCTGGGAGATTCTATGAGAGGCAGTTTAAATAACTTTTAAGGATAATACATTTCAAATATCAAATTTTTAATTTGAGATTGTTTTATTGTTCTTTATATATCATTGAGCCAAAATCTAACATTTGGTGGCCAGGGAAAAAATTAAGGAATTTGGAAAATAAACTTTTGCCTTGTATTTCAATTTCTGATTCTTTATTCTACAGGTGCTTCCTGCTGGCGGTTATATTTTAAGTAACAAATATTATTATTTGGTTTAAAATTCAGCCATTTTGTTAAAAAGTCATCGTTCTTTTTTTATTGAAATTTCAACTATTTCTATAGGAAATTAATTTTTATATGTAAATTTATATTTTAATGTTAAAAATTCAACTGAAATCTTTGCTGGTTGAAAATACAACGAAATTCGTATTTTTGTTTTAAAAATCATCGGTTTTAGTCGAAATTTCATAATTTTTTGAAAAAAATGCTTCTTTGGTTAAGGGTTCAATAAATCATTGCTGTGGTTGAAAATTCATTTTTGGTTGAAAATTCTTTGTTTTTGTTAAAAATGAGCTTTTTTAATTGACAATCTAACTTTTACAGTTGAAGATTTATCATTTTAGTTAAAAATTCATCTCTTTGGTTGAATGTTTAACTATTTTGTTGAAAATTTGTCTGTTTTTTTGAAAATTATTTTCTTTTGTAATTTTTTTATTACAAAATTTAACTTTTCCATTTTGAATGGAAAACTGATCCTTTATAGTCATCTTTTTGGTTGAAAATTCATTTCTTTTGTTGCAAATGTAATTATTTTGTGGCTAATTATTTTCCTTTTATTGAAAATTAATTTTTTTAACTGACAATCTTACTATTCCGTTTCTTCTTGAAAATGTATCTTTTTTTGAAAACTTTTGTTAAATAAGTAATCTTTTCAGCTCAAAAAATTCATTTTTTGGTAAAAATTTCGTCTTTTTTGTTTAAAATATTAAATATTATATCTTTTGTTTAGAACCCATCTTTTATTCTAAAATGCAGGTAATTAAATTTTTTAACCTGAAAGTGTAACTTAACTTTTTGTTGAAAACAGAGTTGAAAATTCACCTTTTTTCGTAGAATAATCTTTATGATTTAAATGTTTTCTTTTTTGGTTGAAAATACAACTGTTTGAATGAAAATTGTATGTCCTTGGTTGAGAATTAACCTTTTTTTAAAATTTGTCTTTTCGGTGAAAAATTAAACTACTTGGTTAAAAAATGTTCCTTTTGCTTGAGGATTCATTTTTTGTATGTCGAAAATTAATCTTTCTAATAAAAACTTAACTTTTCGGGTTGAAAATTCAACTGTTTATGGTTAAACTTGAAATTTATTATACCATTAAGCCAAAACCCCTTCGCAGTTGAAAATTATTTTTTTTTGGTTAAAAATTAAACTACACGGTTAAAGGATGAATCGTTTTGTTTAAAAAATCATTTCTCTGGTTGAAAATTCATCTTTTTGGTTAAGAATTATTTTTTGTCGTTGACAAACAAAATTTTTCCACTAAAAATATAATTATTCCAAATGAAGATTTATCATTTTAGTTAAAAATTAATCTGTTTGGTTGAAGGTTGAACTGTTTTGTTGAAAGTTAATCGTTTCTAATTGAAAATTCAACTTAATGGATAAAAGTGGGTTAAAAATGTAACTTTTTTATTGTTGGAAAATGTTTATTTGTTGGAAATTAATTTTCTTTTGCATTGGAAAATTTATCACTTTAGTTGAAAATTCGTTTCTTTGGTTGACGATTTGACTATTTTCTAGAAAATTATTTTCTTTTGTAAATTTGTTTACTGAAAATTTAACTTCCATTTTTGGCGGCAAATTGATTTTTTTAGTCATCTTTTTTGAATAAAAATTAACTTTTTTGTTGAAAATTTAAGTTTTTGCGTTGAATATTCAATTGATCATTCGTCTTTTGTCTTGAAATTTCCAAAATTTAGATTCACTATTTTCTTTCTTGACTATTAAATCTTTATTGGAGGAAACTTTCTCTTTTTGGTTAGAAAATTAAATTTCTAGGTTGAAACTTTAACTACTTTGTTAAATATTAATTTTTTAAGTAGAAGATTTATCTCTTTAGTTGTAAATTCATTTATCTTATTTAGTTGAATATCCGTATATTTAGTTTAAAAATTCAGGTAAGTAAATTTTTTAAACTGAAAGTGTAACTTCAAGTTTTTGTTGAAAATTGAGTTCAAAATTCATCTTTTTTGGTTTAAAATACAACTGTTTGGATAAAAATTAACGTTTTTGTTGAAAATTTAAGTTTTTGCTTTTAATATTCAACTAAAAATTCGTCTTTTGTATTAAAATTAAAAATTGAGATTCAATATTTTCTTTCTTGACTATTAAATCTTTATTGGATGAAATTTTCTCTTTTTGGTTAGAAAATTAAATTTCTAGTTGGAAACTTTCACTAATTTGTTAAACATCTTTTTTTTAGCTTAAGATTCATCTCTTTAGTTACATATTCATTTCTTTTGCTGAGAATTTAAATTTTTTCCTTAAACTTGTCTTTTTGGTGGAAAATTAAACTGCTTGGTTGAAAAATCATCTTTTTAGTTGAGAAATTCATCTTTTAATGTTGAAAATTAATCTTCTTGATGAAAATTTATGTTTTTGGGCCAAAAATTCAGCAGTTTATGATTAAGATTTGAGATTTTTTGTTTGACATTTCATAATTAAAGTTAAAAACTTTCATAATTTGGTAAAAATATAACTATTTTGTTGAAAAAAAGCATTTGTTGAAAAGCATCTGGGTTGAAGTTTAATCTTTTTTTTATAATACTACCATTTGGTTGAAAACTATCTTTAACGGTAGAGTCAGTCATCCTTTTTTGTTTGAAGTGAAAAAATTTGAAATTTAACCATTTTAAAATGTTTTTTTAAAAATTCAATTCGAAATTTCCAGGCGGAATGTTTGCATTGGGTGCAAAAAGTCAAGAAAACGATGTAAGCAATCACTATATGGATATCGCAGCAGGTTTAACAAATACGTGTCACGAATCCTACGATCGTAGTGTGACGAAACTGGGACCAGAAGCTTTCCATTTTATTGAAGGAAACGAAGCGAGAAGTTTGAAGAACGGCGAGAAGTATTATATCCTGCGACCTGAGGCAAGTCTTCTCTATTTTTATTAAAAATTTTATTAAATGATCATTACCCTTTGAATAAAACCTGTTGCACCTCAAAACGTCTGACCAAGCGAGGAGTAAATTATCAAACCTCCTCCTTTATATGAAAAACTCTCCTTTATCATTTTTTCGTATCTTTTACATTTTATTACCACCTCATTATTGCAGTTTTTTTCCTCTTATACAATTGAAATAAAGAGTTCTGCTTTGCATTTAATTAATAGAGACATTTGTTTTATGCAGTTCAATAAAAGATTCGTTTGTGATAGAAACAATTTTCCAGTTTCTTTTCCTTCAAATAAAGTTTTTTACATTCTCATAATTATTTATAAATGAGAAAGAATTAGATATGTCTTAAATTTGACACCACAGTTTTCCAGCGGATATCCACGTTTTGAGAACGCCTGAATCCAAAAAGCTGTCGGTCCGTCCGTCCGTAAACACGATACCTCTCGAGAAAGTTAACCGATCGAATCGAGCTTTCGCACACTTTTTATAGGTCCTAAAATAAAGGACAATTTCGTTAATCAGTTGTTTTCAATTAAAATTCAGAAAGTTGGAGCATTTTCAAAATTTTCGGGACCATTTTTTCAGATTTAAAAATTTTATGGATGGCTATTCGTAGTACTCAGAAAGCCAAATGATTCATCCGAATCACTTTTTTCGATTAAAAAATATTATTAATATACCATTTATAACCTTTAAAAATATCAATCGAAAATATAAATTTGTAGCCAAACAACGCACGACATAAAAAAAAGTCAGGAGAAGAAAAACTTTGATTTTTGAAAGCCCTATAATATCATAACAATTTTTTGGATTTTCCTGAAAAATCGAACATTCAAGTTTTTTATCGTACAAAATATAATAAAAAATTCCATTTTGTAGTAAAACTATGCAAGATACGAAAAAATATGAAATAATACGAATTTGTGGTACCAAAGAAGATTGAGAAATCTGTTAATAATCTCTTCTTGATAGGGCGCGTAGTTTTGTTTTTATTCGTGAAAAATAGCATTGAAAATAAGAAAAATTCAATTTTTGGAAAAACGACACAAATTAAGAAACAAAATTATTCAACAAAAATTGTGCACTTAAACACATCCACAAATTAGACGCGTACTTTTGGGTTTAATTATAAAAATGAGATTAAAAATTAATTTGATAGAAAGAAGTTTTTTACCCAAAGGAGAGATACAAAATTTTTATAATTTATTACATTCTCATGATTTCTGATGAAAGAAGTATCAGAATTGTCAGAAATTTGACAGCGCGACATTCAAATTTGAACCAAACGACGCAAAAAACAAAAAAAAATATTATGAGAAATTATAGCTTTTGAAAAACCCTATCAAATTTATTTGAAAAATTTTTCAATAGAACTCGTCTGTTTTTATTTATCGAAAGTAATATGCAGAAAATCGAAAATTTAATTTTTGAATCCACAAACGACCGAAAATATGGTGGAATGTTTTTGGAGGATTTTCAGCGTCTGAAAATTCCCACAACATTTCTCCACACCATTTCTTGACAGAATTCCTTGTTTTTGATTTATCGAAATTGATATGAACAAATAAAAAAATCCAATATACCGCTACAAGACGCGAGATACGTGAAACATATAATAGAAGACTTGTGGATATTTTGTTTTATCTCTAAAAAATAATATGAAAACAAAAATCATATTTTTTAGCATAACCACGCGAGATTGGTGGAGAGAGCAGAATGATTTCATTTTTAGGGTTTCGTAGCTCCGGACAGAAACACTTATAGTTCGTCATCATTTTTCCCAAGGAGGGGAAGTAGGAGAAGTGAGGTTAAATAAGGGGTGATGAATTAGTGGTAAATATAAGTGGAAAAGTGACGGAAAATAATGTTAAAGGAGGGGAAGTGGGTGAAGTGAAGGAAACTGAGGGGAGATAAAGTTTTGGTTATTAGGCTTGGGGCAGTGAGGGTAAATGAGGGTTTGGGAGGTAGCACAAATAAGGGGACCAAAAGTGATAGGAAATCAGGGGTGTTGAGTAGCAGGAAATGAAAGGAGTAGAAGTAGAAGTTATAAGAGGGGAAGTGTGAGAAAATGACGAGAGTGGAAGTAGGCGAAGTAATGGGAAATGAGAGTTGGACAAGTACGGAAATTGAGAGTAGGGCTAGTAGGATAATGCGGGTGAGAAAGGGAGGTGAATTTGTACCTGAGGAAGGAAAGTGGTGGAAGAAGAGTGTTCGATGGGGAAGTGCGGAGAGGTCGAAGTATTGGAGAAGAAATTGTGAAGGAGAAGGTTTGAATGACTTATTTAACGTCGTAGGAGAACTGAGGAGAAATTGCGGAAAGAGAAGTAGCTAAAGTGATGGGTAACGAGGACGGAGAAGTAATAAGAAAATAGTGGAAATAGTGGAAGCAGAGGAAATGAGAGAAATGAGAGTTCGCAAAGTACGGAAATTAAGAGAAGGGCTAGTAGGGTATTACGGGTGAGTGTGGGAAAGGAAGTGTTGTCTGTGGAACGCAAATAAGGGAAGAAGAATAGAAGTGAGGAGAAATAAGGGAGGGGAAATAGTTAAAGTGAGGGGTAAAAAGGGTGGAGAAGTAATGGAAAATTAGGATAGTGGGAGTAGAGGAAGTGACTGGAAATGAGAGTTGGCAAAATACGGGAATTGAGAGAATAGCTAGTAGGTTATTGCGAATGATAAGGAAACAGGAAGTGATGTATGTGGAAGGGAATTGAGGGAAGGAGAGTATTTGCTGGTGAAGTGAGAAGAGGGGAGATTAGTGAAGAAAGAAGTTCAGGAAGGGAGAGGATGTGACGGTTGAAGTGAGGAAAGGGAGTTGAGTAGAGGAAAGGTATGAGAGGAAGAGGAGGTTTAAATAGCATAATAAACGTCATAGAGGAAGTGAGAAGACATTATGGGAAGGGACGTAGTTTAAGTGAGGGGTAATAAAGGCGGAGAAGTAATGGGAAATGTGGGTAGTGGAAGTGGAGGAAACGAGGGGAATTGAGAGTTGGGAAAAGACGGGAAGTGAGAGGGTGAAGTAGTAGAGAAAGAATTTGTCAAAGGAAACAAAAGCAGTAGTAAGGGAAGTAAGTAGTAAGTAGTAAGTAGTAGTAAGGGAAGGAGGAGAATGGGCGGTAAAGTATGAGTGGAATACGAGGAGGAGAATGAGGAGGCGGAGGTTTAACCAACTGGATTAACGACTGAATAAGCTACGAAACTCTTTTTTGTAGGCGCGCACCCTACTTTACCTAATTTTTCTTTTTCAACTTTCAGACTTTCGAGTCGTACTTCATTATGTGGCGATTGACGAAGGACCCCAAGTACAGAGAATGGGGTTGGGATGCAGTTCAGGCGCTGGAAAAACATTGTAGAGTTCCTGGAGGTTTTACAGGACTTCTCAACGTCTATTTGGCAGATTCGCCAAAGGACGACGTCCAGCAAAGTTACTTCTTCGCTGAAACGCTCAAGGTAGGAAAAGTGTTGAAAGAGGTGTTATAAAGTTAATTTTATGAGGAGAAATCATCGGAGATCTGTGTGAAGTTTTTAAATATGATAGCAATCTACACTTTTGGATTCATAAATACCCGTGCTCGATAAAAATGTTCAAAATTGATTTATTGCAGAATTGTAGAATTTTTTCATTTCTATTTTTGTATCACATTTCTGGAGGTAAAAAAAGTCCTCTCGATTTTTTCTAGGATTTAAATCTATCATTTTATAAGATATAATTTCTATTTAATGCACCCTGGTTTTCGGGAAAAATTTCTAACGCCTAAGTAAATAATAAAAGAATTTTTTCCGGCACTTTAAAAACTTTTTAGTGGAAAAAATGTATCAGGAAAAGAATCTTCAAGATCCAGAAAACAAAATTAAAATGCAGCGAAGTGTATAAATTTTAATTTTGCTATTTCTTTTTAAAAAAATACTGGTGTATTTCTATACTATTTTGTTGCAAAGTCATCTTTCATGGTTGGAAATTTATATCTTGTTAAGAAGTTATCTTTTTGATTGAAAATTCAACTATTTGTTGAAAATTTGGTTACAAATTTGTCTTTTTCGCTAAAATTTTTATCTTCTTGGTTGTAAATGAATGTGTTTTTTTGTTGTTAAAAATTCATCGATTATATTGAAATTTTATCTCGTTTGGTAAAAATTTAATTTTATGAGGGAAATAATGCTACTGCTAGGTTGAAAATTAATCATATGTTTTGGTTGAGGATTCGAATATTTTTTTAAAAGTTAATTTTTTCTTTCAAAGATTCATCAATTTATTTGGAAAATAATGTTTTTTTGAAAATTCGTCTTTTTCGTAAAAAATCTATCTTGTAAGTCGAAAATTTATCTTTTAGATTAATAATTCAAATATTTGGTTAAAAATACAATCTTTAAAATCTATCGAAAATCTTTTTGAGTTCTTTAAAAATCTTTGCGAAATATTTGAATCATTTTTGAAATATTCGGTAATATTTGTGAAATTAATGAAATCTTTGTGAAATCTTTGAGAAATTGCTTAAGACTCGGTAAAGTATTTTTAATTTATTGTAAATTTTTAAATCTTTTTTTAATCTTCGAAATCTATCTACAATCCTTGCGAAATAAATCTTTGGGAAATCATTGAAATATTTGTAAAAATCTTTGTGAAATCTTTGCGAAATCTTTGTAAATAGTCAGTTGAATTTCTATCCTTTTCAATTATGATATAATCTAGTTTAGAATGTGTAATTCAAAAATCTTTCACTTGCAAATTTTCTATTTTGGATTTTAATTTATAAGCGTACATTTTTCATTTAAAGAATTTAAAAATACAGTTTTAAGGACTTCAAAAATTTAAACTTATTAGTGCCGTTTGGAATTCACAATTTTGGATAAAAACCTGTTTAGTTGATCAAAGGTGAATATAAATTGTATGGATTTTTGAAATTGAACTATAAATGAAGGATTAAGGATTAATTGATTCAGATGATTTGAAATCAGTTTAAATTTTAAAAATTTTCAGGTTTTAAGTTATAAAATTAAATTGTTTCAATTGGAATTGTGAAATGTTTAGTTCAGTTTAAAAAATGTAAACGCAAGATTGAAACTTCATAAACTATTTTTAATTTTAAAACAATATATTCATAATTAAAGGCTTTTATCAAATTTAAAATATTTTTTCAGCCTAAAATTTGAAATTTTTCGTTTAAAAAAAACAGTTGCTGAGTATTTAGAGACATTCGATTGTTCATGTAAAATCGATAATTATAAATCAAATATTTCAAACAAAACAGAAAACTAAATATTTAACTTTTCAATTTTAATTGTTTTAAATGTAAAAAATTATTTGAAAAGCAAAATTGTTGAATTTTGATGTATAATATAAATATTGCACATCTATAATTCCTAGAAAAAATTCGGCTAAGTGAAAGAGATATTTAGAAGGTCTGCAAAAAATTTTAATTAATTGAAAATGTTTAATTATTTAAAATCCGGCTATTCGTACCTAAATTTTTGTGCAAATTGCCCACGGCCTGATTCAAAACAAAATATCGATTTTTACAAATTTCGAAAAAAAATTAAGAAGCTTTTTTGGAATTATAAAAGGCGTCAAAAGAATAAAAAACAGTTTCTTAAGATTCCTAGGAAAATTGAAAATGACTTTTTATTTTGAAGAGAATATTGAAAAATCTTAATAAAGATTTCCAAAATTGTCAAAAATATTTTATTTGTATAGATATTTATATACTATTATTTAATGAAAGTAATTCTTTGATTCTTTTTTATCTTCTAAACTGATTAATTAGTTATTAGTTGATAACTAAATCCAAATAACAGAAAGAAAAGAGCAAATTAAGAAAAAAGTTTCTATAAAATAAAAATTATTTATTTAATGCTTTTTATGTTATTAACTGATTAATTATTATTAGCTGATTAATTTTGTTTACAATATTTATTTACATATAGATTGCCGTTAAAAATTGTTTAACTAAGAAAATAAATTTATTACTTACTTTAGCGTTATATTATTTAATATGGGATATGATTTTTATAACAAAAGTTTATCAATATTTTAAATACCCTTATTCCAATTTTATAATTTAAAAAATATTTTTAATGTTTTGAATTAATTATCTAAATTCAATCTTTAAATTAATATGTCAATATCTTTTAAGTTTTGATTTAATTATTTTTTAAAAATTATGAAAACTTCCAATTTTCAGCAAAATATAGAGTGAAAATGATTTTGATGTTTCAGTGAAAATAATTTATTAATGCTTTTTTATATTATTTTATTTAATTTTTTATGCATTTAAATAAATTATTTCATTAAATATTGACTATTATTTCTAGCAGAAAAGTTATTTTTTATTTAAAATATCTCTATTGAAATAATTTTTTCTAATGTTTGTGATGTTGGAAAATAAGTATCTGAATTTATTTTTCAAAATTATATGTATATACATTTCAATGAAAAGAATTATTAACTGATTTTTATGATCTTTTCTCATTAATTAATTAGTAATCGATTCTGCTAAAATTTATATTTTATAGAATTATTGAAAATCTTATAGTTAATTAAATTTAAACAAAGACAAGTTCAGATTTTAAAAAATGCGTAAAGTGAAAATTATTTAAATTTTCAATTAAAATAATGGTTTGATGTTTTTTTTTGTTTTGAAATGATTAAATATTTATTAAGTAATTCTGTTAAAACTTACATTTTCTCGAATAATTTTAAAATAAAGAAAATTATTCCGAAGTTAAAGTTCAAATTAATAAAATATATCAAATTAAAAATATAATATAAAAACTAAAAACTATTAAATTAATTTTTAGCGGATTAATTTTCACCACAATATTGATTTACATAATAATTCAATTTAAGATGTTTTAAATTAAGCAACATAAATTGATTATTTACTTTCTGATTATGTAATTCAATATTAGCTATTACTTTTACAATAAAAGTTTGTTTTATCTTTAGAATATCTCTATTAAAATCATATAATTTTCCTGATGCTTGTGAGGTGAAAGGAGTATCTAAATTCAATTTTTAAAATGATAAGTAAATAATTTCAATTTTTTGAAATTAGTTTTAAAGCTTATTAATAAATCATATTTTAAGAAATGGAATTTCAAATTTGAAAATTAGAGTAAAAAGCTTCTCATATTGCGAAATAATTAATTAATTATTAGCTGAATAATGTTTTCAAAATATTAAATTAAATAAAGATTAAAAATTAGTTGAAATTGATTATTTATTCGAATGTTATATAATTAAATACTGGATATAATTTTCATAATAAAATTTTATTTATATTGATACAGCCCTATTTCAATTACATCATTTTTCGAATGATTCTTATGGTGTGACATGGTTATCTGCATTCAATGTTTGAATTTATACGTTAATGCGTTTTAATTTTTGTTCTGAAATTCGTATAAAAGTTTACTAATAAATCAAATTCTTACAAATAAAAATGAAAATGAAAAAAGCAAAAGTAGAATAAAATTGATTTCAATGTCTAAATGAAAGTGATAGTTTATTGCTTTTTGCTTTATGAATACATTAATTAATTAATTATTAGCCGATTTTTTCACAATATTAAATCACAAAAAGATTGAATTGTAATTTTTTTGAATTGAGTAACATAAATTTATTATTTACTTCAAGTTTATGTAATTGCATATTGGCCATAAATAATATAATAAAAGTTTGTGAATGTTTAAAATATCTCCATTCCAATTACATTATTTTTGTAAAGTTTTCGCGATCTGAAATGAGCATCTGAATTCTGATTTCGAAATTATGTGCGATATATTTTAATTTTTCTAGGAATAGTTTAAATATTTATAAATAACTTAAATTTTCTGAAAAATTTAGAATAAAATTATTAGGATGATTCACCGAAAATAATACTCTAATGCTTTTTATGTTATAAATTGTTTAATTACTTATTAGCTGATTATTTTTTTTACAATATTAAATAGCATAAAAAATAAATTTTTCTCTATTTAGCAACAAAAAATAATTTTGTGTTTTAAGGTGCTGTGATTGAATATTTGATATAATTTGTATAATAAAACTTTATTTATTTTTTACCCATCCGTATTACAATTATATGATTGTTCAAATCCTCATTATGTTGTGGAATCAGTATCTAAATTCAAAATGATATGTATATGTGTGTTTTTTGTTGTCAGATTAGTGTAAAAGATTATTAATAATCAAAATTTTCAGAAATCAAATTTCAAA
>NC_046666.1:54665208-54675014 GCF_010883055.1 Belonocnema kinseyi
AGTGAAAATTATTTGAATTTTGTAATGGAAAATAATTTTTTAAGGGTTTTATTTAGTGAAATGATTGATTGGTTATTATTGACTGATTAATTATTTTACAATATTAAATTGCGTGATAAAATCTACTTTTTTGAGATAGGCAGTTCTGAGAATGAGACAAAAAGTAAGAAAAAATGTGTCCTATTGTTCCAGTACCTCTACCTTCTCTTCAGCGATGACGACCTAATAAGTTTGGACGATTGGGTTTTCAACTCCGAGGCGCACATTCTTCCAATTCGGGGGAATCCCCTTTTCCGCCAGGCGCCTTCGTTATAAGCCTAATGTCAATTTAGGCACTTCTCGATAGTATCAATTGCCACCTGGACGACTAAAGATTCCCCAGATTTTTTCCGAGTCGCTTTTTCCTTTCAATTCGAAAGGAAAATGAAAAAATCGTCAATTTGAAGGGACTGAAGCTACCAGTCCGGACTCGGATTTCATTGGTCAATCAAGAGAAACGAGCAGCGACTCACAACAGTACCAGACATAAAATTGATCTGGTAAAATAACCAATAACTACTCTTAAGTGGACGGACTCTAAAGGTCGTTATTTAAGTCTACATTGTACATAGCGAGAGAGAAAGAGAGAGGAGAGAGAGTTTCAAAAGTGTGAGTGATTCGTCCTCTTTGCCACCGACCTCTTTCTATATTTAAACAAATTCCTGTTTCGAGATTCAAAGAAAAATAGTTCGTATTTTATAGACTTCGTGTTTGTGCTATGGTCGATGGCTCGCTTTCATACATTTTTCAAAAAAAAAAAAAAATTTAATTAAATAGTAATAACCAAGATTGACGAGCAGCAGGCAATCATTGTACAATAGATGATTTTAGGTAGCTAATGTTTTCTACCTCCATTGAAAATCATCGTCTTCCTTCACATTGTTGTTTTTTTTTTTGTTGCGAATTCTCATATTTCATTAGTAATAAATTAGTCATTCTTTTTTTTTTTTGTATAACAAGGTTCGATTCTTTTGAACTGCAATTTAGCACTTTGTATTTGCAATGAAGCAAATATTTACAATCAAGATAAGAAAGTCGATATTTTCATGTTAAAAGAAAATCTCTTGATGGGTGTAGTAATTTATACTTTCTGATTTAGTGTATTATTTTTAATTGCTTTTAATTTTCTGTGATTTTGAATTTTTCAAATTCTATATCCCCTGAATTACTTCCTTTTTCTTAAAAAAATTTCCTAGTTTTCGTTTTTTTCTTCTAAATTCAAATTTAAGATTAGAAAATTCTTTTATTTCCTTGAAGATCTTTCAATTCATTGTATTATTTTGAATTATTTTTAATTCCTTGAAAATTTTTTTTTCAGGTTCTTTTGAATCCGAAAACTTTGAAATAGTGCCAAGAAATTCAGGAAATTTTCAGTAATTCAATTTTCATCATTTTCTTTCACACTTTTTACTTTTTTTCACACTTTTCACAGTTTGCTTCAAAATTTACTTGAGTTGAACAAATGCAGATAAATCATAGAATTTAGAACATTTTTCTGAATTTAATAGGATTCAAACGAATTTGACAGAGTTTAAACAAATTTCTAACAGTTTAAATTAATTAAAAATATTAGAAAGAATTCCAAGAATTCAAAGGAATTCAATTTAAATTCAAAGGAATTCAAAATAATTCTAAATGATATAATAAAAGAAACAAACACTAGGGTGCCTCAAAAAAGGTGTGATTTTTAATTTTGCAAACGCTTCCTCTTAAAATTCTTCATTTTGGTATAAAAAATGTTGCCCTTAATATTCTTTTATCAAAATTTTTTTTAGAGGATCCGCTAGACCACTTTAGGTCTAAAAATGAATTTTCTTCGTTTTCATTTTCTTTAAATAAAAATTTAAGGCTAAAAAACTCTTTGAATTCCTCGGAGCTCTTTGAATTCTTTTGAATTCTCTTTAATTTCGGGAAGCGTTTTGAAATTCTTATAGATTCTTTTGAATCTAAGGAATTCAAAATAGTGCCAAGAAATTCAAGAAGTTTTAAATAATTCACTTTTCATCATTTTCTTTCACATTTTTCACTTTCTTTACACACTTTTCATAATTTACCTCGAAAAATTTTCTTTAATTGTAAAAATTCAGACAATTCATCGAATTCAGAACATTTTTATGAATTTGAAAGGAATCAAAAGAATTTGATAGCGCTTAAATAAATTTCTGACATTTAAAAATAATTGAAAATACTAGAAAGAATTCAAAGGAATTCAAAATAATTCTTAATAATATAAGAAAGGGAGCAAACAATAGGGTGTCTGAGAATGGTATGATTTTCATTTTTTCAAAAGCTGCCTCCTAAATTTATTTCGTTTGGTAAAAAATGCTTTCATTTATTTATTTTTTTTATTTTTAGAGGATCTGCTAGACCACTTTAGTTTTGAAAATTAATTTTCTCAGTTTTAATTTGTTTAAATACAAATTTTAGGGTAAAAAATTATTTGAATTTCTGAGAGTTCTTTGAATTCTTTGTATTTTTTAAATTCTTTTGAATTCTTTTGAATTTCGGGAAGTGCTTTGAAATTCTTCTAGATTCTTTTGAATCTAAGGAATTAAAAATAGTGCCAAGAAATTCAGGAAATTTTCAGTAATTCAATCTTCCTCATTTTCTTTTACATTTTTCACTTTTTTCACACTTTTCATAATTTACCTCGCAATTCACGAATTTTAAAGAGTTTAAATTAATTTCTGGCAATTGAAAATAATTAAACATACTAGAAAAAACTCAAATGAATTAAGTGTAAATTCAAAGGAATTCAATGTAAATTCAAAGAAATTCAATGTAAATTCAAAGGAATTTAAAACAATTCTAAATAATATAATAAGGGGAATAAACACTAGGGTGCCTCATAAAAGGTATGATTTTTAATTTTGCAAAAGCTTCCTCCTAAATTTCTTCCGTTTGGTAAAAAAATTGCTGCCATAGATTTTCGTTTATTTACGTTTTTTCGTGAAAAGATCCGTGAGGCCACTTTAGGTCTGAAAATAAATTTTCTAAGCTTTAATTTTTTTTAATTTAAGGCAACATTTTTTTTTAATTCTTTAAAGTTCTTTGAATTCTTGGTATTATTTTTAATTTTTGTTTCATTCCGTGATGTGCATTAAAATTCGTTCAGGTTATTTTGAATTCAAGTACTTTAAAATAGGGCTAAAAAATTCAAGAAATGTTTAGTAATTCATTTTTCATCATTTTTTTTCACACTTTAAACTTTTTTCACATTTTCCATAATTTACCTCAAAATTCACTTGAATTGAAGAAATGCAGATAATTCATAGAATTTAGGACATTTTTATGAATTTAAAAGAATTCAAATGAATTTGAAAGAGTTTAAATGAATTTCTGGCAATTCAAATTAATTAAAAATATTAGAAACAATTCAATGTGAATAAAAATGAATCGCGAATAATATAATAAAGGGAGCCAACACTAAGGTGATTCAAAAAAAGTTTTCTTTTATTGCAAATTTTGTTAGAGGATCCGCTAGACCACTTTCGGTCTGAAAATTGGTTTTCTTAGTTTTAATTGTTTTTAATACAAATTCCAGGGTAAAAAATTCTTTGAATTCCTGAGAGTTCTTTTAATTCTTTGTATTCTTTTGAATTCTTTTTAATTCCGTGAAGTGCTATAGAATTTTTTCAGATTCTTTTGAATCTAAGGACTTTAAAATAGTGCCAAGAAATTCAGGAAATTTTCACGAGCCATCTTTACTTTTTTCACACTTTTCATAATTTGCCTCAGAATTCGGACAAATAATTTAATGAAATTACAAATTATCGTTTTCCAGGCCCAATAATGTCTCTATTTTTGTTTATTCATAAAATTTAAGTCGTATTTCTCAATAAATAAAAAAAATCTGCTTCGAAATGAGCTAACAGTCTTAAATTTGTATTTAAAGAAAATTTTAAACTAAGAAAATTTATTTTCAGGCCTAAAACGGCTGTGCGAAACCTATAGACAAATTTTTTAAATAAAAGAAAATGTTTGGCAGTATTGTTGCATCAAAAGGAAAAATTCCAGAGGGTAGTGTTTAAAAAATTCAAAACACATTTTTTGGCACCCTGATATTCATAAAATTTTGTTTGGATTCAAAAACGACTTTAAAAAAAATTAGCGAACATTGCCTGGACCGCAATTCCCGCTTCTGTAATTTTTTTTCAGTTTTTTCATTATTTTTGATTGCAAAAGTCTATTAATTTATTTTATTCAAGCCAAAATATTCATTTTTAGCCATTTTTTCGCAAGAAAAGCATTTTTTTTACCTTTACCACTTTTAATCAATTAAAATTTTTTTAAATAAGAAGTTGTTATTTTTCTATATTAAGTCAAACACCAATATTTTCCTTTTTATTATTTTCATATGAGATAAAAATAAAATATAAACAAAAGACATTTTTTATTATTATAATATTCATATTTTGCAATTAGAATGAGTTATGTTTTTTTTTTAAACAAAAATCAACATGAGGAATCTTTCCATATAAAAAAAGGGGTAAACATGAATATTTTAGCTTGATATAAATAATTCAGTGATAAATTGCAACGAAAAAAAATCTAAAAGAAAACCGACATAAAGAATCGAACCCGGACTTTCCGCTTACTAAACCGAATCTTTTAACATGGAAATAGCGAAATACTTAATGAAAGAATGTCTTCCTAGAATGGAAAAGTGGTAATTTTGTTGATAACAAATGTCAAAAACTGCTACAAGCGCCTAAATACGAAAGTTTAGTCAATTCCTGTTCGTCTCGTCGTCTAAGCATCATTTTAAAGTTTCTGATTTCACGAGAATGTTGTAAGAATGCGAATTCTTTTTTACATAAAAGGAATCCGGGAGTCATTTTTGTTGTATCGTAATAATGTAGCGAAACAATAACTAGCGAAGTGTGTAATGCGAATAGAGTTGTATATAAAGATTTAAAGAAAGTCATATTCTACGAGATTTAGCGCGAAAGCGAACGATGCCTGATTAATCAGGCAAATTTTGCAATGGGGAATGCGTCGAGTTGAAACGAGATATTACCATTCTTACATTAGCATTTTTTATTTTATTTTGAAAACCACTGATTATAGATTAAAATTCTAATATTTTATTTAGATTTTTTTCTATTTAACGCATTCCTCTCCTAGTGATTGAAGGATTAAGACTGGGAGATGGAAAAAGAAATATTAAATGCACTTGGGTCTTTCTTTATTATACGTGCACTTTTTCACAAGACTCATCACGATACTTTCACAGAATCAATGAAGGACAAATTCAACGGCGATTTAGGGCCTGAGGATTACTTAATTTATAAATAATGTGTGATTAGTCAAAGTGTTCTTGATACAATAATCTTCTGAAAACAGGGAATTTCAAAGAGAATATGGAGAAAAATTATTTTAAGGGAAAATTTGATTTTTACTATCTGGTTTAGAAATTATTTTGATTTTATTTTTGCAATGCCGGAATTTATTTTTTAACGGAATTTTGACAAATTTTTAGGAGAAAAATCTATCTAATCCGATAAAATATGATAAATTTCATATCACATGATATAGTGCAATTTAAAATACGCTCAATTTTATATTGTTTATATTTTAAGTTCAATTAATAACTTATTAATTACAAAATCATTCAGTTTACAATTTACAATAATTAAACGGCTGTATTCAATTTGAAATTCTATTCAAATATTTTCAAATTATACAATATTTCAAATATCCAGTTTGAAATTTTTTATAAAAAAGGCTGTTTATTTAAAATGAGCAATTATAAATTAACTTTTCAAAACTAATTAAATACGAAAGTCAATTCCGCTAAATTTATACTTTCAAAGTTACAACTTTAATTATTCTACTTAAAATTCTTTTTATATTTTAAATATGAATTAAAAATTTTGACGAACAAAAAAATTAAAAAAGTTGCCAAGCATTGTGAAAAATTTTAAGAGAATAAACAATGTTTGTAAGATTCCCAGGAAAATTTTAAATGATTTTTTATTTGGAAAAATTAATTTTAGCAAATTATTTAAAAAGATTTTAAAACATCTAAAAATATTTTCAATATTGTCAAAATAGAATCTGGAAAATGTTAATAGGCAATTTAAAGAAATTTTAATGCTTAAAAATTAGGATTATTTAATATCTATTCAAAAGCTTAAAACCAATTTTCAAAAATAATCTAAAATTTGAAAAAAATGCAGATTATTGAAAATTTTCAAATACAATTTTGAAGCTTCTTAAGGATTTTAAAAGGTTTCAAGATAGGATAAAAAATGTTCATAAAATTTCTGGAAAAATTGTATGTTTTATTTTTTAAAATGACATTTATGCGAATATTTAGAAATATTTAAAAAGAATTTCAAAATTTTCAAAAAAGTATCTGCAAGATTTTAAAATAGGTTTTTTAATTTTTCAGGATACAGAAAAATTGTGGAAAAAATCGAATCCTTTTAAAATATATTGAATAGTTCTGGAAAAATGTCACTAATAATTTTAAACCTCGAAAAAATCAAAAACAAAATTTAAATATTTTAAAAAAATTTTTCAAAATTTTTAAGGATTGAAAAGGATTCAAGACACTAAAAAATTACTTAAGATTCCTGGAAAATTTTTAAATGATTTTTTTATTTTGGAAAAAATTAAATCACTTGAAAATATATTTTAAGGTTCTTAAAAAATTTCAAAAATAATTTAAAATTTCAAAAGTTTTTCAAAATTGCTAAAATACAGAATTTTTAAGATTTGAAAATTAAATTTTGATGGTTCTTAAGGATTTTCAAAGGTTTAAAGATAGGATAAAAAAATGTTCATAAAATTTCTGGAAAAATTGTATTTTTTATTTTTAAAAATGACTTTTATGCGAATATATAGAAGTATTTAAAAAGAGTTCCAACAGTTTGAAACAAAAAATATGTAAGATTTTAAGGTAGGTTTTTGTAATTTTGTAGAAATAGAAAAATTGTGGGAAAAATCGAATCCTTTTAAAAGATATTGAATAGTTCTCGAAAATTTTAAATAATAATTTAAACCTCAAAAAAATTGAAAACAAAATGTAGATTTTTTAAATCGATTTTTCAAGATTTGCAAAAGTTAGAAAAGGATTCAAGACACTAAAAAATTACTTAATATTCATGGAAAATTTTTACATGATTTTTCATTTTGGAAAAAGTTAAATCACTTAAAAATATATTTTTAAATCCTCAAAAATTTTCAATAATAATGTAAAATTTAAAGAGATTTTTAAAATTGCTGAAATACAGATTTTTGAAGTTTTTAAAATCAAATTTGGAAGGTTTTATGAATTTTGAAAGGATTAAAGACAATCAAAAATTTACTTAAGATTTCTGAAAAAAAAATTTATGATTTTTAATTTTGAAAACATTTGAATCTGAAATAAAATTTTGAACCTCCTTAAGAATCTTGAAAAGATTCAAGATAATACCAAATTTGTTTTTAATATTCCGGGGAAAATTCTTAACGATTTTTTATTTTAAAAACTGATTTATAGAGAATGTTTAACAATATTTGAAACCCATTATTGATGCACAAATAAGAATTCAGCAATTATTTATTTGATACAACTTGAAATAATAAAATATCTGATTTATAAAAAATTTTGCAGTTTTACGGCATTGATGTAAAACTGTTAAATGGAAAAGTTGTAAAAGCCTTTGAATTATAATTTTTATATAAAAAATATAAAAGAATTTTAATACAAAATTTTTGAATAAAAATTTTTTTTAAGTCTAAATATTTAAAGCTTGAAATGCCAAAAAGTACTTTCATTATATGTCCCTAAATTATCTGAATTCCCTGAATTCGACTGAATTTCTTGTATTATTTTGAAATTTTGAAAATTCCTCGAAAGTCCACAAACTAAATGAATTCAAGTAAATAAAAAATAATTCAAAATAATATGCTAAACCAGAGAGTATTTAAGTAAATTATGAGGATTGTCATCAAAATTTTCTTTTTCAGATTTTTCATTCTCTTTGACCGTTTTTTCAGGAAAGAACTGATTTTAGTGTCTAATCGCCGTAATTTATTGACCAGGAAGTGCGGCACACTTTTTTTATTAATCCAAATAGAGTCCTCGAGATTCTTGTAAACGAAAAATTTCAAAAATTATCTCTAGATTTTATTTTCGATTTCAGGAGACTCGAGAATTTTATAAAGCGACTGTTCATTAATTAATGTGCAACCTTTGAGCATAAAATAAATGTAAGATTTTAGTAATAGTGCGGGCGAAAAACTCGAGCAGATTTAGATTTTTTGTAACACGTTCTTGTAAACTATCCGTTGAAATTACTTACGTACATTATACAGTAAATAAAATAAAATAATACAAATATTATCTGTACGATAATAATGATAAAAAGCGGAAAAACGTAATGATCCTGGAAGTTGCGATGATGATATTAATTATAGATAGCTTATACATACACTTGTGAATAGATATTTAATAATTTATTGTTAACTAGGGTAATTTTATTTTCATGATTTCATTAAACGGGGTTGTGGGTTCAATTTTCTATATAAGACTGGGATAATCGTCTTTGAAGTTTCTCTCGATTTACTTGATTGTTGATTATAAAATCATAAAGACTCTTGATTAAAGACGATTTTTTTCTCAGTCTTATTATGTGTATTGTTTAGACTTTTTAGTCTAAGTGTTTTTTTGTGAAATTAAAAAAAAATTGTTTGTATTGAGTATATTTGACGTTGTAAAATCACCGCACGGAATCACGCAAGAAATATTACAATTGTAAATAAAAATAGAGGCAGTAGTGATAATTGGGTTACTTTAATAACATTATGTGATTATTACTTTATCATGAATGCATTAAATAAATATTGATAATATATTATGTTGAGTATGTTTTACCCATTATTGGTCATTTCATTAATAATTAATTAATTATTTATTTACAGTTTAGAGTTATTTAGGTATTTTTTATTTGTTTATTATTTTAATTCAAGTGCTTTTTTTGTTTATAATTATTTTAAAAGAAGTAGATTTATATTTTCAGCCGATATGGAGGAGCTTATCGAGAATCAATAATTTCAATCCACTTAGTGAGTTATGGCGACAGTTTAATCAAACTGTTTTCATAGAACATCGTGATTTTGATGACCAGAGAAACTTCATAATTACCTAAGTTTCCTTAATAAATAGGTGCAACTTCATTAGACAACTTGGATGTCAATTTAGTATATTGTCAATGTCACTTTGATAATATTTTGTATTAATTTTAGCTTTTAATTAGAACCACTGTAAAATTTCGAAAAATAAAATTTCCGACATTGAAATATCCCCGAATAATAAAATTTCCGAACTGTTAAATTCCCGAATAATAAACCTGATTTATGCGGGACGACTGAAAAATGTCGAAAAATAAAATTCCCGACATTGTAAAATTCCCGTATTAGAAAATTCTCGATTAATCAAATTCGCGAGTAATAAAGTTGCCGAAAAATAAAAATACCGAATTGGAAAATTCCCGAATAATAAAATTCGCGACAGAAAATTGTCGATTTATAAAATATCCGAATTGGAAAATTCCCGAATTTTAACAATTACAATTTTTTATAAATATATTTTATTTATTGCAAATACAACAGTAAGACATTAGTTTCAAAAATTATTTTTAATATTTAAAATTTCGAAGTTTATTTCTTTATTTTAAAATAGCAATAAATTTAAATAAAATATTTCTAGGTAACGTGTGTTTTTTAATGTTCACAGTATTTTAAAAAATACAAAAAGCGTTCGCAAAAATAAAATT
>NC_046666.1:54675114-54677439 GCF_010883055.1 Belonocnema kinseyi
ACTTAGAGGAGAAGCTAAAGGAGAAAGGGAAAGGAGGAACGGTTTTGGGTAATAGCAAACTATACTCTCTAGCATACGCGGACGATGTAGTTCTATTAGCAGTTGATGAGAAGGGGATGAACCTAATGATGAGAATCTTCGAATAGTACGTGGGAACAAAAGAGCTGACGGTGAACGTAGATAAGACAAAGGTGATGTGTTTCAGAAATAGAAAGAGCAAAATAAATTACGTTTGGACGATGAACGGACAAAAATTGGAAATTGTGGAGGAGTTCTGTTACCTAGGTTTTTGGTTTGAGGCAGAAGGGGGAAACGAGCTGCAGGTGAGGAAAAGAATTGAATGTGCGAGTAAAGTAATGGGCCAAGTATGGGGTATAGGAAAGAGAAGGTTCAAGAACGATTGGAGAATGAGGATCTGGTTGTTTTTTGCGTTGGTGTGGGCGGTATTGTGTTATGGTGTGGAGATCTGGGGATGGAAGGAACATAGAAAAGTAGAGAGCATGCTTGAGCGATTCCTGAGGTGGGTAATGGGGGTTAGCTGGAGTTGCCCAGGATATATGTTAAAAGAAGAGTTAGGAAGA
The DNA here is from genome assembly GCF_010883055.1 of Belonocnema kinseyi. Taxonomy (NCBI): domain Eukaryota; kingdom Metazoa; phylum Arthropoda; class Insecta; order Hymenoptera; family Cynipidae; genus Belonocnema; species Belonocnema kinseyi. Next base: position 54,675,696 of record NC_046666.1, read on the forward strand.
GAAAATATGGTTACTAGACAAATAAAGAGATAATGGAGGTTTGAAGAGAAGCTAAAAAGGGGAGAGGGAAGTAAAATTGCACAAGCCTGTTTCGGCGAAATTCGGAACAATGAAGCGAGAGGTAATGTGGGCAATTCAAAATGGGAGGAAGAAAGGAGAAAAATGAGAAGGGTGTGTAATATTCGAAAAGGTGTTATGGAGTGGCAGGACATAGAGTTAGAGCTATTGGTTAAGCAAGGAGAAGAGAGATGGACAAAGATTATAGATTCGAGGTACAATAGATGGTATATGATGGTCAAAGGGTTGACGGAACCAGAATATCTGCAAAAAATAAAAAAGGAAGAAAAATTGAGTAGGGTTGTACGGTTCAGAATGGGAGAAGGAGTGAGAGCATGCAGATATTGGATGAATGAAGAGGAGAATTTATGCAAAGTATTTGGATACGAAATGGAGTCATGGGCACATGTATTAGAGAGATGTACAGGAGAGGAACAGGGACAGTTGAGTGTGGATGAGTGTATACGATGGATCTTGGATGGTAGCGGATAGGGAATGATGTGGATGAAGAAATTGGATGAAGCAAGGGAAAGCAAGGGAGTAGGGCAGAGCCAAACGGGTGATCCTGAAAAGGGACAGTAAAAAACGAAAATTGTTTTCAATATCGTGGAAAATGCATTTTTTTATGGTAAGAGGAAACGGAAGTCCTGGAAGCTCGCTCATTTTAGGAATTAATATCACTACTGTTACTATTGTTTATCCTACGTAATGCGAAAGAGTAGAATATAAGTAATAGTTAAGTTAGACTAAGGATGGAATTGTAAGTATATGTACAGGGAGCGGAGGCCCTCAAACCCGTAAAAGGGAGAGATTAAATACATACATACATTATTCGAGAAAATGATAATTCAGAATTGTTTCGGCACTTTTATTATTCGGGAATTTTACAATTCGGAAATTTTATTGTTCGGAAATTTTATTGTTCGTAAACTTTATTATTCTGAAATTTTATAATTTATGATTTTTTTCGGGACTTGTATAAATGGGACTACTGAAAAATCCCGAAAAATAAAATACCCGACACAGTAAAATTCCCGAATTAGAAAATTCCCGAATAATCAAATTCGCGAATAATAAAATTGCCGAAAAAGAAAAATACCGACTTGGAAAATTCCCAAATAATAAAATGCACGAATAATAAAATTACCGAAAAATAAAAATACCGAATTGGAAAATTGCCGGAAAATAAAATTCGCCAATGATAAAATTGCCGAAAAATAAAAATACCGAATTGGAAAATTTCCGAATAATACAATTCTCGAATTTCAGAATTATAAAATTCCCGAATTGGAACATTCCCGAATAATAAAATTTACGACAGTATATAATATTACCGAATTCAAAAAATCCCGAATATTAAAGTTCCCGACAGTTTATAATATTACCGAATTGGAAAATACCCGAATAATAAAATTCCCGGCAAAAATCGCCGATTTATAAAATATCCGAATTGTAAGATTCCCGAATTTTAACAATTAGAATTTTTTACAAATATATTTTATTGATTACAAATACAACAATAAGATATTAGTTTCAAAAATTATTTTTAACTTTTAAAATTTCGAAGCTTATTTTTTGAATTAAAAATAGCAATAATTTTAAATAAAATATTTCTAGGTAACGCATGTTTTTTTGATGTTCACAGTATTTGGAAAAATACAAAAAGCGTTAGCAAAAATAAAATTTA
>NC_046666.1:54677539-54678901 GCF_010883055.1 Belonocnema kinseyi
TTTCCTCTACACCCCTCTCTTTCATTGCCTGCCATAGTACTTTTCTATTCACTGAGTCAAACGCTGCTTTGACATCTACGAACAAAGCGACTAGTCTCCCTTTCTTTCTCCCCAAATTTCTGTTAACTAAATAGATAAGTACGTAGATGTTGTCTATAGTTCCCATTCCTTTTCTAAATCCCGTCTGATTATGTGGGATACTTTCTTTTTGTTCTACCTGACTCTCCAACCTATTTCTTAAGATTTCTGCATAGATTTTGTAGCCGACTGACATGAGAGTGATCCCTCTGTATTCCTCTACCTTCTTTCCTTCCCCTCTCTTGACAAGCGGTACCACCAGTCCCGTCGTCCACTCTTCCGGTCAACCTTCCCCTTTGTTGCAGATCTTCCACATCCCATCCCTAATCCCTTCTCCTCCAAACTTCATCGCTTCGTTCTTCATCCCATCTTTTCCCGTCGCCTTGTTTCTTTTTAACCTATGTATTGCCTCATCCACTTCTTCTCTTGTTATCTCGTTCCCTTCCTGCATTTCTCCTTGGACTATCCTACACTTTTCCCCTTTGATCTTATTTTGCTCTCCCCCTAATAGACCCTTAAAATAATCCGTCCGTTCCTCCCTTTCTATTTCTTGGTTAACGCGCTTTCTTTCCCCTCTATCCCTATTTATCACATCCCACACCCTACCTTCTTTGATCGCTTTTTCTACCTCTGCTTTATATTCTTCCTTTCCACTCTGTCTTTTTATTTCCAGCATCTTCTCATGTTCTTTTTTCCTCCTGTTATACTCCTTCTCCATTTGCTCACACACTCTTTTATTTTCTCTTTACTCTCCCAGCATTCCTCGTCCCACCAGCCTCTCTTTCTCCCTACTCTTTCTTCATTAGTACCCAGCTCATCCTTTACCTTTACAATGGACCCCTTCAACCTTTCAATTAACGAGTCTATTCTCTTCTCTTTTTCATATCTAACCTTCTCCTTTTCCATCTTTTGTTTAAACTCTTTTAATTTATCTACCCCCCAGATTCCCATTTTCGATTCTTTTCTTCAATCTTTCATTCTCACTTCGGACGTTCTTTTCATTCCCTTGAACTATTTCCTCATTTTCTATTTTTTCCCGCATATGCTCATTCCTAATTTCTAGACTGGATACCCGCTCTTCCAACTTTTTTATTTCTCTAGATCTCTGTTCGTCAACCTCCCTGTGTCTATTCTCAATGCTCTCTAGCTTACCCCAAACCTTGTCTTTCTCCTCCTTCCAATGTTTATCCCATTCTTCCCATTTTTCTCTGACCTTTTTCACTTCCCCCCTTACATCGTTTCCCTGCCTATTCATATCCCTATTCATGTCATCCAATCTCTTTC